>NW_026110407.1:122500-152500 GCF_024679095.1 Eriocheir sinensis | reverse complement strand
TTTCGAATAGTTTAATTAGGACAGACGTAAGGCTGCTAGGACGATAATTACTGGCTTGTTTTTTGTCTCCTTTTTTTTTAAAGATCGGAGTAATATTGGCTTTTTCCTCGAGAGGCACACTGGCCTGTGCTAATGATTTGTTCAATATTAATGTTATGGGTAATTCAGCTGTTGACTACATTCTCTTAACATGCGAGGAGATAAATTATCGGGGCCCGGAGATTTATTTGGATCTACTCTCTGCAGGTACGCACTTCGCTGATATCAATTTCGGTCAATGCAGCTTATGTTCTTCGAGGCCTTGAAAAAATTCTTCTGGTCTGGAATCTAAGTAATATTCACTTTTGTAAAAACGCAACTAAAGGATGAATATAGGACCGACATATGCCTTTATCATCACTAATTGTATTGTCACTTAATAGTAGTGGGCCGATATTATTTTTAACAGTTATTTTGTTTCTTATGTAACTGAAAAATAACCTTGGATTTTTCTTGGCATCAAGTGATATTTTCATCTCATATTCGCGTTTCTGTTTTCTGATTTTCCTTTCGCACTCTCTCTTGACATTGATGTAATTAGTATGATCCTGTGAATTATGTGAGTTTATATTTCTTATAAAGTTTTCTTTTTTCGACGATGATTTTTTGTAGGTAATTATTCATCCACAACGGTTTTTGATTATCAGTCCTTCATGGCTTGAGTGGAATGAATTCATTTACACTCGCTGTGATCTGTGCAGTAAAACGATTATACATTTCTTGAACGCTGAAGTTGTTGAGCAAATGATTCCAATTTACTGAAGCCAGTTCTCTTTTTAGCTCCGTAAAATTTGCTTTACTATAATTAGGTATTAAGAGTGAGTGCTCGTGCTTTTGTTTCAATATTCAAAGTACATCTTATTATGTTATGGTCGCTGTTTGCAAATGGCTCGCCTACCTCACAGGCAGTTATGAGATGACTATCGGTCGCGAGGATTAAATCAAGAATATTATTTCCGCGTGTCGGCATGGTAACAGTTTGATTAAGAAATTAATTTTGTGCAAAGTTAATTCATCTTTCGCCTTCTCTGTCGCCTGAAAGTGCATTCCAGTTAACGGAGGGGTTATTGAAGTCACCGCATATTATTGCATTTTTATTTCTGATAACGCTATTTTTCTCTGCGTAGAGATTTCCATCAATGTCTTCATTTGATTTAGGAGGTCGGTAAATTACGCCCAGAACATACTTTCATTATTCATCGTTGCTTGTACATATAATGAATCATAAGCCTCTGTTTCGGCAATGTTTAGCTGAACGACTTCTAAATTATTTTTCGCATATATTATTACACCTCCTCCTTTTTTGTGTAGACGACACTTAGCAAACGCATTGTGACCATTAATAGCTACTTCATCTAAGTGATGTTTATCGCGCATATTCAGCCATGTTTCCGTGATCAAAATGAAGTCGGGTTTTCGGTAATTGCATGTATTATCAAGTGCCTACGCTTCTGAATGATGCTACGGGCATTTACATACAAGATGTTTAATTTATTCGTCGTGTGCGCCATCTATCAATTGTAGTTTCAATGGAATAGCGCGTCAGACCTGACTATCCTCAATTACCCTTACCTCACCAACCACCTGCGTGGCTGTTGACCTCACTGCTACTTCAGTACCCCTCACCTGTGGGTCTGGTGACCTGACATCCTGCGCAGTACTGTACACCTGCGGCCTGACCTCACTATCAGGGTGTGGTTTCCTCCAGCTAAGCCGAAACTACCTCACCACGTTGCTGCACCTGTCTTAGCTCTTTCGAAATTTCCTCATCTAACACTCTGCCTAGCCTCGCCTTGCCCACACAATTTAGATGAAGGCCATCGTTAGCAAACAGGCTTCTGTCATGAATAAAATGATCCCATACGTCCCACAAACATGACTCCTTACTACTTCACAAATCCTGACACGTTCGTTAATCCCCAGCATTCTACTGAGAATGAGGGAGTTAACATCATGGCAGAGCAAACCACACACTACAGAACGTCTCTTGCTTTCTCTTGGTTTTCCGACAAATTTCCTATGTTTGTCTACAATTTCCTCTGATCTACCTTTCGCTACATAAGAACATAAAAGAACATAAGAACGCAGGAGTCTACAAGAGGCCGATAGGCCTGTGAAACAACTCCTTTGACCCTAAGCTCCCGTTTATCTAACCCCACTAATATCGCTGTCCATGAATTTATCTAGTCTATTTTGAATGTGACAATTGTGTTGGCACTCACCACATAACTGCTAAGCCTATTCCACTCATCCACCACCCTGTTAGTAAACCAATTTTGCCTATGTCCTGTTGAATCTGAATTTATCCAGTTTAAACCCGTTACTTCGTGTCCTACCGGTTCTCTTACCAACAAAACCTTATGAATGTCTCCCTTATTAAGCCCTTCATCCATTTATAAACCTCGATCATGTCTCCACACACCCTTCGCCTTTCTAGAGAATGCAAGTTTAACTGTTTGAGTCTTCCCTCATGTAGCAAGTTTCTCAACCCTGAATCATCTTAGTCATTCTCCTCTGCACCGATTCTAACATTTTGATATCCATTCTATAGTAAGGTGACCAGAACTGAACCGCATAGTCAAGATGAGGACTAACTAATGCTAAATAGAGTATGAGGAAGACTTAAGGGCTTCTGTTGCTTACGCTCATTGAAATAAATCCCAGTACCCTATTAGCTCGATTTCTAGCTTGAATGCATTGTGCCCTTGGACGGAGATCAGAGCTCACTAAGACCCTAAATCCTCTCCTTTTAGACCTACTTATGAGAGTGTCATTTAAGCAATAGTTATGTGAGGGGTTGTTCCTACCTACACTCAGAATACTGCACTTCTACATTGAACTCCATCTGCCATTTATCATGATCATATAATCTGTTGAGTTCACCTTGGAATACTAGCGTCCTGATCGACTCAATTACTCTACCGATCTTGGCATCATCTGCAAATTTACTAACATCACTACTAATTCCTGTATCTAAGTCATTGATATAAATAATAAACAAAAGTGGACCTAATACCGAACCTTGGGACCCCACTCGTAACACATCCCCAGTCAGATCTTTTACCATTGATTTTGCACTCTTTGCTTCCTATTGCTAAGCCACGCCTTGACCCAGTTCAAACTTTACCCTCTACTCCGTTAGCCTGTAATTTAAGCAACAGTCGTTGGTGAGGAACTTTGTCAAACGCTTTACTAAAATCAAGATAGGTTACATCATAATTTTCATCTCCGTCAACCGCCTCAAATACTTTATTGTAGAAGGACAAAGAGATTGGTGAGGCATGACCTACCTTTGTGAACCCATGCTGCGAGTCGTGAATTAAGCTATGTTTCTCTAAATGCTCCCGAATGTTTCCTGGCTATTATGGACTCCAGCATTGTTTGTTTCTACCACGTAGACAAACATTGTCTCCTCTGAGGTAGTGTGACTAAGTCGTCAACATTCTCAGCTACGTCCTCAATTCTGGTTCCTGGGAAGGAGGAGGAGTACAAAGTACAAAGGAAAGCAAACAGAAACAGACCTCTTGGTCCTAACTAGGCTGTTTGTTGTTGCTACCATCTACTCTAATCTACGAATCAGAGACACAGGACAGCAAAGGCGAAGGCTCCTCCCCTCCCACCAGTCCCTCCAGCCGAGGCTGGCATGAAAAGGAAGAATACCATATAATATAGAAAAACTACAATGGAATTTTACATGGACAGTAGGAAGATCATACACGACAACTAAGCTAACACTACTTTCTGTTAGACCGGAGCAAAATAGCGGATGTTCGGGTTAGCATCTAAATATTTTTCCAGTCGGTTTGTGAACGTGTAAATAGCGACGTTTCGAGGCAGACCATTCCATACATTGATGACACGGTTGAAGAAAAAGTGCATTGATTCATTTGAGTTGAAACGCTTCCTCGTTATTTTGTATCCATTGTTTCTTGTTACACTTGATTGAAGACTGTAAAATAATCATGAACATTAACGTTATCGAATCCCTTGAAAATTTTAAACACATCTATAAGGTCACCTCTTAGCCTGTGCTGTGATAAGCTGAATAAGTTAAGTTCTTTAAGTCTGTCCTCGTACGGTTTGTTTCGCAGTCTAGGGATCATTTTCGTGGCTCGACGCTGCACCCTCTCGAGTTTATCAATATCCTTTCTGTAATAGGGAGACCAAAACTGAACGCAATACTCAAGATGTGGGCGAACTAGGGGTGTACAGTGTCAATATTACTTTTTCTGATTTGTGTTCAAATGTACGACCAATAAATCCGATCAGTTTGTTGGCAGTTTTACTACTTCTCTGCAATGTTGACTCGGTTTGGAGATCATTCGAAATTATTACTCCGAGATCTTTTTCTTTCTTGGCTTCAGAGTTGCAGTCCGTTAATTTGATTATGAATACGATCGTTGTTGATTCCGATATGCATAACCTTGCACTTTTCAATATTGAAATTCATTTGCCATGTTCGTGCCCAACTACTTAAACGTTCGAGATCAGCTTGGAAGTGTTCTTTATCCATTGTCGTAGTGACTCTGCAGGCTATTTTGTGTCGTCGGCAAATTTCGATATTTTACGATAGCCCCTCGTCAATGTCATTTACGTACACTAAAAACAGAACAGGTCTTAACACCGACCTAATGAACACCGCTTTTGACATCTCGCCAGTCAGATGATATACCATTCATAACAACTCTCTGTTTACGGTCGGTAAGCCAGTCTTTGAGCCAATTATGAATATTACCAGTTATACCGTGAGCTTGCAATTTACTAAGGAGGTGGTTGTGAGGGACTTTGTCAAATGCTTTCTGAAAATCCAAATATACAATGTCTACTGATTGACTTTCATCGTACACATTAAAGATGTAGTTGAAAAAATCGAGAAGGTTAGTCAAACAGGAACGTTTATTTCGAAAACCATGTTGCGAATCCGTAATTAGTCTGCTCTCTTAAAAAAAACTTTACCATTTTTCGCAAATGATTGTCTCTAAAATTTTGCACGATTGACGTTAGAATGATTGGTCGATAATTACCTAGTTGGGACATATCGCCTTTTTTAAAGATAGGAGTTATGTTAGCGAGTTTCCATTCTAGTGGCACTTATCCTGTGTTTAGCGACTTTGAGAATATGCTCAGGAGGGGCTTGCTGATCTGATGTTTTGCCTCTTTAAGAATACGCGGGGAAATTTTATCAGGGCCGGGCGTTTTGTTTACTTTGATATTGTCGATGATTTGTACTATATCACTTTCTACAATGTCGCAAATACTACTCAAGGATGTGTCATCAGTATATCTAGGGGCTTCCGGTTGACTTTCGGATAAGATTTCTTCTGTAAAAACGGAGGCAAAAAAAATCATTCAATATTCTAGCGATTTCTTTATCATCATTCGTGGATTCGCCATTTATAGTTGCTATTGGGCCAACACTGGGGGTGAGAACTTTTTTATTTCTTACGTAGGCAAAAATTCTTTAGGATTTGCTTTAGGAGGAGGAGGAGGAAGAGGAGGAAGAGGTGGAGGAGGTGTGGCGGACAACATAAAGATTAAATTATTAAACGGTTTTCGTGTGTGTGTGTGTGTGTGTGTGTGTGTGTGTGTGTGTGTGTGTGTGTGTGTGTGTGTGTGTGTGTGTGTGTGTGTGTGTGTGCATTTCTGTACACATACCTTTCGCAACTTCAAAACTTTCCCAAATTTCAACTTTTTCTGTTTTTCGGCGCGAACAAAGATTGATATCACAAAACTTTCCCCACTGTCAGCGCCTTCGTATTTTTTTTTTCTTTTCCTTCGCATTTTGTCTTTCCCTTAACTTAATTCGAAGGTCGCCACCCCTGCTCTCACCTCACCTGACCTCACCCTCAATATCCGTTCTTGGCTCAGAGTTTTCCCGGCAAGAATAATATAGACGAATCGAAGCATCCTCTCTCTCTCTCTCTCTCTCTCTCTCTCTCTCTCTCTCTCTCTCTCTCTCTCTCTCTCTCTCTCTCTCTCTCTCTCTCTCTCTCCACACACCCGATGCGATGGTTCTCTCCCAGGTATTAAAATCTTCAATATCGAGTTTCCAAGCCTGACCCTTCCGGCGCTGTACCTTTCAAGTCCCCGATCAAACATTTCCGTCTTTACGTATCAAATATCGTTTTTCTCGTGCGGGAAATTGGTTATACACACCCGTAACCTCAGAACAAGCTTCCTATATTTAACAATGGGCAGCAGTGATATCATTCTGTCATTCGTCCGCAGTGAATGACTTTAAACGAGTATCCAGGGAAGTGTAGAGGTCGATGCTTGTTATTAGCGATAGAGCTCTTACCCCTTTGTGTGTGTGTGCTCTTGTGTGCTCATGGGATGCCTTAGCAGGCAGACCATCAGGACAAGCACTATACTCTAAGGGCGTTGGCAAAAACTCAACCAGCGCTGCAAAACATTGAAGAACGAAACTCATAGGAAGTCTGTAGCCCTGGTTGGTATTCTCAGACGCTTTCGCCTCTCCATCAACAATTTCCAAAGGTCAAAGGGTGATCAATCGGGTTCTAATGAGTGTTTTATAGGTTCACGGTACAGAAGAAGGGTCAACGTACCACCAGGGCCATTTAACTAACCCTGAAATGTCAAAACTCCTACGAAAACCGTGTCAAATATATGTGCTTGCATGGGCGCGGAAGGTTGAGAATATGGCCTCTGATTAGCTGGTGTTTTGAGGAAGACGGAGAAGGAAGAAAAATAAGTAACACTAGTTTATTCTCTTCTCGCTGGCAAAACTTCAGCATTGTCAAAAAAAAAAAAAATCAAAATTTTCATCCCTGATTGGCTTAAGTTTTATGGGCGAAGGTTGGGAAGGATGGAAAATACAGGGTCTTCTGAGGTGAATTTGTACGCACTTTTGAGACTCAGGAGGCAGAGCCTTCCCTTGTGATGGAGGCGACAAGGCTGCCTTCTGGGTGCAGGCGAGGCAGGAAAGATGGGGTAAAAGTTTGAAGTATTTTGGCGAGGCGCCGGAGATCACTAGGAGAGTTAGAAACGGTAAAGGTGCTGACCTCCTTGTTCCGGAAAGTTTGGAGAGTGTCGAAAAGTAGATTGGGCTCGATTTTGGGAGAAATATTACAGGAGTTACTGATTTTTAACTGCCTCTCTCTTTTATTGGTCTATACTTGTAAGGAAAGTTGTATTGTCTTTTCTTTTTAGCTACTAGATATGCGCTTTTAATATAATGGAGCTCATACGCCTGTAGCAGACGCTCAACTGTGAACACTTTGGCCCAAACGGAACAGTGTGTGATACAGAACATTGGTCAGTAAAGGAGGTGCTGGCAAGTTAAACGTACGTTGCCTTGCTTTCATTATAGTTCACCAAGGAAAGTTGTATTGGGCTATCTAGCTCCCAACCATACACCTGCGCAGACACTCAGCTGTGAATGTTCTGCCCAGAAAGAACAGTGTGTGATATAGAACAGTGGTCAGTAAAGGAGGTGCTGGCAAGTTAGCACAGTGTCTTCTCTTACCTTTCTTTTCATTTATAGGTCACCATGGAAAGTTGTATTGGGCTATCTAGCTCCCAACCATACACCTGCAAGACACTCAGCTGTAGTGCTCTGCCCAGAAAGAACAGTGTGTGATATAGAATAGTGGTCAGTAAAGGAGGTGCTGGCAAGTTGAGAGCACAGTGTCATCTCTGAATTGCCTTTCTTGTATAAGATTACCAAGGAAAATGTATTGGGTTTTCTGGTTGATGGATAGACGATTGTACCCGACGCTCAGCTGTAAATGCACTGCCCAGACGGAACAGTGTGTGATATAGAACAGTGGTCAGTAGATGAGGTGCTGGCAAGTTGTGGGCAGCGTCACTAACTTGGTGATGGAAAACATTACTCGTGGCGACACAAACACCTCGACGCTCCACCACACGCCTCATGTGTTTATTTTTATGTCCTTTGTTGTGGGAAGAATCTTTTATCTCCGTCCCTCAAGTTCACAATGAAGAAAAGTTGTTAGAAAAGATGTCTATTGAAAAAGAGAGAGGAAGAGATAGAAAAGAGAGAGAGGAAGAGATAGATAGAGAGAGGAAGAGAGAGGAAGAGAAGAGAGTTTCATCGTTGTTGTTACCATAATTCATACTACCGCTATATAAACAGAGGTCTACCACATGAGGGTCGTTCAGTGACACGCGGCGCACTGGTGCTAGCCTGTCTGGGTCACGGCGTCACCGACCGCCAGCCAGCACAGGTGATGGCCGTCCACGATGGGAACCTTTTTACCTGTGTTTCCGGCCCCGTAATGGTTCCATGAAATCGAGCACTTAAAGTATTTACCGGGTCGTGAAGGCGTATAGTTTTGGAGCGTAATATCGAAACGATTTTACCGGAGGCAATGAACTTTGTAGCGAATATCAAGCAGCTTTTTGCCACGAAAGTAACGGGTAATGTTTAGCGAGGCAAGTGTTTGTTTGAAATGTAAATAAATGTGGTTTTTGTGGCAAATGCAGGAAGTGGAGACAAGTTAATGCTGTTTGGTGTGTATAGGGTATTTATTTATATACTTATTTATTTATTTTGCCACGTGAGCAACGGATGATCTTCAGCGATGCAATGTTTATTTCTAAGTGTAAATAAATGCAGGTTTCTGACAAATTTAGGGAGTGGAGACAAGTTAAGGCTGTTTGGTGTGTGTGTATTTATTTATTTGTTTATTTATTCTTTTATAGGGCGTGCTGTTCTATTTCAAATGGTAAGGTTTGGGCTCCTTGCGACAGTATCATGATCAGGAACATTGATACCGTGTTCTTAAACGCCTCGCGCCTCGGTTCGCCTGTTGAAAAGACTCTCGTAAAAGTTCCGGGCGTTTTCATGGAATGTTTTATGTTCATAGTGATAGTTTGACACGGCTTTCGCGTCTTGAATGAAAATCACCACGACAACCCAGTTAGTCTTCTCTGGCCTTGAAGAATAGTCGTAATGGGGCACGGTACGTTTAGGAATATGAACCTCAGTCTGTCTTTTATATAACACAGACACGGAACTTGATAATAAAACACATGCTAACCGGCTTGAATACACGGGACTACCATTGCGAAAGACGTCTTGGGTCGGTAAGTGGCGATTGTGGAGTTCCTGAGCGTGAAATTCAGTCTGTGAAAGTGAAACATTCGAGTCGGGTGCTGCGAGGCAAGGCGGGTGGGAGGCGGGTAAGCAGTGTGGCGGCGCTTCGTTTTGCATGGCCTCGCCCCGCCCGCCAGGCATATCAGGGCGGGCTGCATATACCCAGTCTCTTTACGGGTTTTGTGGTCCCTGAGTGAAGACGCTCGGCTGTAGCTGAAACTATCCACAGGGCATTCTGGAAAATACCCTCATTGTAATTCCTTCTCAAAGTTACCCTAAATGACTACTTCTAAACCCTAACCAAACCTTTCCTGACCTAGCCTAACCTAAACTAGCTTGCCTAACTAACCTGATATAACATAAACCTGAGCTAATCTAACCTGAGCTAATCTAACCTAACCTAAGCTAACCTAACGTAACCTAACCAAACGAGCTAACCGTAACTTAACCTAACGTAACCTTCCCTGTTCAAGAGTGGGCACCCCATATCATTAGGTATATAGGAAATACCTTAACCACTGGGTGCTCTGGAAAATACTCATTTTAGTTCCCTCAAAATTTCCTCCTGTATGACTACAACGAAACCTAACATAAGCCATCTAACCTAGCCTAACACCAACCTGCCCTGTTCAAAGTGGGCGCCACATACCAGTAGAGATTGGGAATATGCGGGCTGACTGGCCGAGGTCGACACTCAGATGAACGGTAATTTGATCCAGGACTCACAGGTGTTGCTCGTTGCTGGCCTGAATGGGACGAGGCTCTGGACATGATGGCTTGGTGCTGTGAGGGAGGGCCGCTACGGAAGCCAAAGTAGAGGGGGGAGGAGGGAACCTGTCCTTCGTAAGGGGTACTCTTTATGTGTAGTGAGCGTATCAGTGTTCAGTGGGGCAGTACAGCTCAGCACTGCATGAGGCTGTACAAGGGAGAGGACAGCCTGACAATATCCTTCATAATGATAACTCTTCTTCTTAGTGAGATCTTCAGTGTTCTGTGGGCAGTACAGATTTAGTTCTCTGTTAGGCAATATATTAGGAGCAGCGTTTAGCGGGCTTTTTCTCCACTTGTTTTATGCCCTTGAGCTGCTTCCTTTCCTGTAAAAAAAATGTACAGGTTTAGTCCTCTACTAGGCAGTGCAAGTAGTGCTCTATGAGGCAGTACGAGTTGTGATGTAGACTCAGCTCTCACACGTACTAACTTATCTTCTCTGTTGGATCGGTAATGATGTAAAATATCTCTCGTCGCCCCGCCGCAGCAAGTTTTGACGTCTCGCCGAGGCCGCCCGCTGCCGATCATTGTTTATTTCTTTTGGAGTTGGGTGATCCATCAATTCTTAGTAACACAACGAAGCTTTCTGTCTTTACTATTGTTTTTACAGCAATGGGAGAAGCTCAAGAACAACAAAACGGAAAACAAAAAGCCGCTAAGCAATGTTCCAGCAACAAAATTACTGAGCCCGTATTCTCAGACGCTTCCGCCTCTCCACATCAACAAGCTTCAAAGGCCAAAAAGTGATCAATCGCGTTCTAGTAAGTGTGTTCTTAGGATCACGGTACAGAAGAAGGGTCAGAAAATTACCCATGGAAGGCCCACAACTCCTACGAAAGCCTTGTCAAATGTGTGTGCCTAAGCGCCGAAATGTTTAAGAATATGACCCCAGAACGAGTGGCCAGAAGAGAGGTCACTGCATGTCGATTGGAAGGTGTCTTGATACCACCGTTGCCATATTATCGTACTCAGAGCATAGTATTTACCTGTCTCTGACGCCTAACTATTGCCAAGAAACATCGGATCTAACTCTTTTAAGGATAAATATAAATGAGTTTCGTTATTGGACCCGAAGACAGTTTGGGGTAGGAAGTCGGGAAATATAAGCGGCTGAGTACGATAATCTGGCAACGTTGTGATACTCCTTCACGTTCAAGTTCAAGTCCAATGCAGAAGAAAATACAGACAGAGGAGGCTATTCAAATTTACTAGCGAAAGGATGAAAGACTTGAGATGCTGCATAGTGAACTCTTGCATAAAGTTCGGGCGGCATGGGGTGAGCTAGAGTAGAAGAGTCGTGAGAGTGTCGGCAGCCTGCCTCTCACCGCGTCGTGCCTGTCAGTCGTGAAGGTGCTTGGTTGGGGCAGGTCGTAGCCTCGGCCAAACGTGACAGTGTATGCCAACAGAGAGTGGTGGTGGTGAGTCAAGGTGAGTCAGGCAGGTGAGTGAGTGAGTGTGCGATGCCCAGGAAATATTTATTTCCCCGCTATTCGATCATTTTGCTAAATTATGGACGTCCGCAGCAGGCCAAAGATTTACTGGCGACTTACAATGGGTAGCTCTCTGTTATCAGGACCGGCGGCTGAGGGCGATGCTTGTGCGCCTTCTGTTGTGGAGTGGTGGAAGAATTGTATTTTTTCGATCCATATTTTTCTCTCCTCCACCCATCAGAGACTCAAAGGGCTAATGTACGACGGAGATGAGCGATCACGAAGGCCACCTTTGCAACAATGTGATCATTGAAATACAGATGACCTTACCGTACTTTTTTTTCTCTTTGTCCAACTCGTTATATTCTCTCTGTTATGGGGCAGTGATAAGCTTGGGTGGGCAACTAGTTAGGTTGGGATAGATAAGGAAGACAGTTGGGACTGAAATGATGCATTGGGTAACTGAAGAATTGATACAAACTTGAGGCAGGGCCAGTTCATTTGAAAATCATTAATCATACTATGAAACAAGGCACAACACATATAAAAAATAAATAAGTAATAAACTCACACACCAAACAACATTCTTCTTCTCTCTCTCCTCTCTCTCTCTCTCTCTCTCTCTCTCTCTCTCTCTCTCTCTCTCTCTCTCTCTCTCTCCTCTCTCTCTCTCTATCTTCCTCTCTCTCTATCTCTCCTCCTCTCTCTTCTTTCTCTCTCTCTCCTCATCCTTCATCTCCTTCTCTCTCTCTCTCTCTCCTCTCCTTCTCTCATTACTTCCTCTCTCGCTCCTCCTCCTCCTCCTCTTTCTCCTCTTAATTTAGTGAGGAGTTTTTTCAATAGACTTCTTTTTTCTAACAACTTTCTTTCATTGTGAACTTGAGGGACGGAGATAAAGATTCTTCCCAACAAAGGACATAAAATAAACACATGAGGGCGTGTGGTGGAGCGTCGAAGGTGTTTGTGTCGCCACAGGTTATGTTTTTCCATCAATACCAAGTTAGTGACGCTGCCCTGACTTGCCAGCACCTCATCTACTGACCACTGTTCTATATCACACACTGTTCCGTCCTGGGCAGTGCATTGACAACTTCAGGCGTCGGGTACAGTGTCTATCCATCGGCAGCAAGAGCTAACCCAATACAATGGTCCTTGGTAACTTGTACAAGAAAGGCAATTCAGAGATGACACCGTGCTCTCAACTTGCCAGCACCTCCTTTACTGACCACTTATTCTTAATCACACACTGTTCTTTCTGGGCAGAGCATTCACAGCCCCAAAAGTGTCTGGTGCAGGTGTATGGTTAGGGAGCTAGAATATTGTAATACAACTTTCCATGGTGACCTATAAATGAAAGAAAGGTAGAGAAGACACCGTGCTCTTAACTTGCAGCACTCCTTTACTGACCACTATTCTATATCACACACTGTTCTTTCTGGGCAGAACATTCACAGCTTCAGTGTCCAAGTGCAGAGAATTGTATGGTTGGGGAGCTAGATAGCCCCAATACAACTTTCCTTAAGCGAACTATAATGAAGACAAGGCAACGTACGCTTAACGCCAGCACCTCCTTTACAGCCACTGTTCTATATCACACACTCTTCCGTTTGGGCCAAAGCGTTCACAGCTGACGTCTGCTACAGGCGTATGAGCTCCATTATATTAAAGCGCATATCTAGTAGCTAAAAGAAAAGAATACAACTTTCCTTACAAGTATAGACCAATAAAGAGAGAGGCAGTTAAAAATCAGTAACTCCGTAATATTCTCCCCAAAATCAGCCCAATCTACTTTCGACACTCTCAAACTTTCCGGAACAAGGAGGTCAGCACCTTACCGTTCTAACTCTCCTAGTGATCTCCGGCGCCTCATAAAATACTTCAAACTTTTTACCCCATCTTTCCCGCCTCGCCTGCACCCAGAAGGCAGCCTTGTCGCCTCCATCACAAGGGAAGGCTCTGCCTCCCGAGTCTCGTGCGTAAAAATTCACCTCAGGGCCCTGTACCATCCTTCAACCTTCCCCATAAAACTTAAGCTAATCAGGGATGAAAATTTCTTTTGATTTTTTTTTTTTGACAATGCTGAAGTTTTTTGCCATGAAGAGAATAAACTAGTGTTACTTATTTTTCTTCCTTCTCCGTCTTCCTCAAAACACCAACTAATCAGGGTCATATTCTCAAACTCTTCCGCGCCATATAAACACATATTTGACACGGTTTTCGTAGGAGCTTTGGACATTTCAGGGTTAGTTAAATGGCCCTGGTGGTACATGACCTTCTTTTGTGCCGTGAACCTATAAAACACTCATTAGAACCCGATTGATCACCTCTTTGACCTTTGGAAATTGTTGATGTGAGAGGCGAAAGCGTCTGAAATACCAACCCAGGGCTACAGACTTCCTATGAGTTTCGTTCTTCAATGTTTTGCAGCGCTGGTTGAGTTCTTGCCAACGCCCTTAGAGTATAGTGCTTCTGTCTGATGGTCTGCCTGCTAAGGTATCCCATGAGCACACAAGGGCACACACACACAAAGGGTAGAGCTCTATCGCTAACAAGCATCGACCTCTACACTTCCTGGATACTCGTTTAAAGTCATTCACTGCGGACAAATGACAGAATGATATCACTACTGCCCATTGTTAAAATATAGGAAGCTTGTTCTGAGGTTACGGGTGTGTATAACCAATTTCAACACGAGAAAAACGATATTTGATACGTAAAGACGGAAAGGTTTGATCAGGGACTTGAAAGGTACAGCGCCGGAAAGGTCAGGCTTGAAAACTCGATATTGAAGATTTTTAATACCTGCGAGAGAACCATCGCACGGGGGGGTGAGAGAAGAGAGAGAGAGAGAAGGAGAGAGAGGATGCTTCGATTCGTCTATATTATTCTTGGGAAAACTCTGAGCAGAACGGATATTGAGGTGAGGTCAGGTGGTGAGAGCAGGGGTGGCGACCTTCGAATTAAGATTAAGGAAAGACAAAATGCGAAGGAAAAGAAAAAAAAAAATACGAAGGCGCTGACAGTGGGAAAGTTTTGGTGATATCAATCTTTTGTTCAGCACCGAAAAAACAGAAAAAAGTTGAAATTTAGGAGAAGTTTGAAGCTGCGAAAGGTATGTGTACAAATGCACACACACACACACACACACACACACACACACACACACACACACACACACACAAAAACCGTTTAATAATTTCCTCTTTATTGTCCTCCTCTCCTCCTCCTCCTCTTCCTCCTCTTCCTCCTCCTCCTCCTCCTAAAGCAAATCCTAAAGAATTTTTGCCTACGTAAAAATAAAAAAGTTTTCACCACCAGTATTGTAATAGCAACTGTAAATGGCGAATCCAGGAATGATGATAAAGATATCGCTAACATATTGAATGATTTTTTTGCCTTCGTTTTAAGAGAAATCTTATCCGAAAGGCAACGGAAGCCCTAGATATATTGATGACACGTAGCAGTAGCATTAGCGACATTGTAGAAAGTAATACAGTACGAATCATCGACAATATCAAAGTAAACAAACGCCCGGCCCTGATAAAATTTCCCCATATTCTTAAAGAGGCAAAACATCAGATCAGCAAGCCCCTCCTGGCATATTCTCAAAGTGGCTAAACACAGGATAATGCCACTAGATGAAACTCGCTAACATAACTCCTATCTTTAAAAAAGGCGATATGTCCCAACTAGGTAATTATCGACCAATCATTCTAACGTCAATCGTCAATACTGCAAAATTTTAGAACAATCATTTGCGAAAAATGGTAAAGTTTTTTGAAGATAACAGACTAATTAAGGATTTGCAACATGGTTTTTGAAACAAACGTTCATGTTTGACTAAACTTCTTGATTTCTTCAACTAAAACTTTAAAGTATACGATGAAAGACAATCAGTAGACATTGTATATTTGAAATTTCAGAAAGCATTTGACAAAGTCCCTCACAACCGCCTCCTTAGTAATTTGCAAGCTCACGGTATAACTGGTAATATTCATAAGTGGTTCAAAGACAACACCGACCGGCAAAATAAACAGAGTTGTTATGAATGGTATATCATCTAACTGGCGAAATGTCAAAAGCGGTGTTCCACAGGGGTTGGTGTTGGGACCTGTTCTGTTTTCAGTGTACGTAAATGACATTGACGAGGGGCTATCGTGTAAAATATCAAAATTTGCCGACGACACAAAAATAGCCAGCAGAGTCACTACGAACACTTCCAAGATGATCTCGAACGTTTAAGTAGTTGGGCACGAACATGGCAAATGAATTTCAATATTGAAAAGTGCAAGGTTACGCATATCAGAATCAACAACGATTGTATTCATTATCAAATTAACGTAGTGCGACTTTCTGAAGCCAGCAAAGAAAAAGATCTTGGAGTATTAATTTCGAACGATCTTAAACCGAGTCAACATTGCACAGAAGAATTAAAAACTGCCAACAAACTGATCGGATTTATTGGTCGTACATTTGAACACAAATCAGAAAAAGAAATATTGACACTGTACAATTCGTTAGTTCGCGCACATCTTGAATATTGCGTCCAGTTTTGGTTTCCCTATTACAGAAAGGATATTGATAAACTCGAGGCAGGTGCAGCGTCGAGCCACGAAATGATCCTAGACTGCGAAACAAACCGTACGAAGACAGACTTAAAGAACTTAACATTCCAGCTTATCACAGCACAGGCTAAGAGGTGACCTTGTAGATGTGTTTAAAATTTTCAAAGGGATTCGATAACGTTAATGTTCATGATTATTTTACAGTCTTTCAATCAAGTGTAACAAGAAACAATGGATACAAAATAACGAGGCGTTTCAACTCAAATGAATCAATGCACTTTTTCTTCAACCGTGTCATCAATGTATGGAATGGTCTGCCTCGAAACGTCGCTATTTGCGTTCCCAAACAGACTGGAAAAATATTTAGATGCTAACCCGAACATCCGCTATTTTGCTCCGGTCTAACAGAAAGTAGTGTTAGCAGTTGTCGTGTATGATCTTCCTACTGTCCATGTAAAATTCGTGTAGTTTTTCTATATTATATGGTATTCTTCCTTTTCATGCCAGCCTCGGCTGGAGGGACTAGTGGGAGGGAGGAGCCTTCGCCTTTGCTTGTCCTGTGTCTCTGATTCGTAGATTAGAGTAGATGGTAGCAACAACAAACAGCCTAGTTAGGACCAAGAGGTCTGTTTCTGTTTACTTTTCCTTTGTCTTTGTACTCCTCCTCCTTCCAGGAACCAGAATTGAGGACGTAGCTGAGAATGTTGACGACTTAGTCACTACTACCTCAGAGGAGACAATGTTTGTCTACGTGGTAGGAACAAACAATGCTGGAGTCCATAATAGCCAGGAACATTCAGGAGCATTTAGAGAAACATAGCTTAATTCACGACTCGCAGCATGGGTTCTACAAAAGGTAGGTCATGCCTCACCAATCTCTTGTCCTTCTACAATAAAGTATTTGGGGCAGTTGACAGAGATGAAAATTATGATGTAATCTATCTTGATTTTAGTAAGCGTTTGATAAAGTTCCTCACCAACGACTGTTGCTTAAATTACAGGCTCACGGAGTAGAGGGTAAAGTTTTGAACTGGGTCAAGGCGTGGCTTAATAGGAAGCAAAGTGCAAATCAATGGTAAAAGATTTGACTGGGATGTGTTACAGTGAGGTCCCTGAAGGTTCAGTAATGGGTCCACTTTGTTTATTTATATCAATGACTTAGATACAGGAATTAGTAGTGATGTTAGTAAATTTGCAGATGATGCCAAGATCGGTAGAAATTGGAGTCGGATCAGGACGCTAGTATTCTCAAAGGTGAACTCAACAGATTATATGACTGGGCGGATAAATGGCAGATGGAGTTCAATGTAGGAAGTGCAGTATTCTGAGTGTGGGAACAACCCCTCACATAACTATTGCTTAAATGACACTCTCATAGAAGTGGTCTGGTGCAGAGGATTTAGGGGTCTTAGTGAAACTCTGATCTCCGTCCAAGGGCACAATGCATTCAAGCTAGAAATCGAGCTAATAGGGTGCTGGGATTTATTTCAAGGAGCGTAAGCAACAGAGCCCCGAAGTCTTCCTCAAACTATACTTAGCATTAGTTAGACCTCATCTTGACTATGCGGTTCGATTCTAGTCACCTTACTATGGAATGGATATCAAAATGTTAGAATCGGTGCAGAGGAGAATGACTAAGATGATTCAGGGTTGAGAAACTTGGCATACGAGGAAGACTCAAGCTGATTAAACTTGCATTCTCTAGAAAGGCGAAGGGTGCGTGGAGACATGATCGAGTTTATAAATGGATGAAGGGCTTTAATAAGGAGACATTCATAAGGTTTTGTTAGTGAAGAACCAGGTAGGACACAGTAACAGGTTTAAACTGGATAAATTCAGATTCAACGAGGACATAGGCAAGTGGTTTACTAACAGGGTGGTGGATGGTGGAATAGGCTTAGCAGTCATAATGGTGAGTGCCAATACAATTGTCACATTAAAATAGACTAGATAAATTCTAAAACTTATTACTGTGCGGACAGCGATATTGGGTGGGGTCAGATACACAGGAGACTTAGGGTCAAAGGAGCTGCCTCGTGCAGGCCTATCGGCCTCTTGTGAACTCCTGCGTTCTTATGTTCTTATGTTCTTATGTAGCGAAAGGTAGATCAGAGGAAATTGTAGACAAATATAGAAATTTGTCGGAAAACTAAGAGAAAGCAAGAGACGTTCTGTAGTGTGGTTTGCTCCCCATGATGTTAACTCCTCATTCTCAGTAGAATGCTGGGGATTAACAGACGTGTCAGGGATTTGTGAAGTAGTAAAGAGTCATGTTTGTGGACGTATGGGATCATTTTATTCATGACAGAAGCCTGTTTGCTAACTGGCATTAAGCTTCATCTAAATTGTGGGCAAGGCGAGGCTAGGCAGAGTGTTAGATGAGGAAATTTCGAAGAGCTAAGACAGGTGCAGCAACGTGGTGAGGTAGTTTCCGGCAGCCAGGAAACCACACCCTAATAGTGAGGTCAGGCCGCAGGTGTACAGTATGCGCAGGATGTCAGGTCACCAGACCCACAGGTGAGGGGTACTGAAGTATCAGTGGTCAACAGCCGCAGGTGGTTGGTGAGGTAAGGAGTGTGATCACCGTTCAAATTTCGTGTTCCTTCCCTCAGTGAAAAGCGAAAATGGGGTGCTGCAAAGAGACTAAGATTCTCAGTGTTTTCATGTAATGTCCATCGTCACTGTGTCTGCCAGTCTGTCTTGTCGCGTCTTCAATTGTTGGTGGTAGCGAGTGTTCTAAGTGCTAATCGGTTCACGGATAGAAAGTCATATCCGCCAGGGCTTTATTGCTTTATTGCAAAAATACAACAAGTCATTGAGACAAACACAGCACAAAAAAAGTGTTTGTGGGTATGCGTTGGGTATGGTATGCGTTTTATGTGAATGTTGTTTGTGTGGGTTAACATTTAAGTGTTGGTGTATGTGTGGAACAATGTGTAACGGTGGACAACAAAGAGAACGTGGACGGACAGTCAAAGGTAAGCAGATACAAGGAAGTTAACGATGAAGACGCGACAAGACAGAGTGGCAGTGGCAGACCTGTGTTTGATAGGTATGTAAGCTGAAATACAACACAGTGACGATATAGACATTACGCTGAAAACACTGAGAATCTTAGTCTCTTTTGCAACACCTTCTTGTCACTAATTTCCTGAGGTGGTGGTATTATTTCTAAAATGAGGATAGTCAGGTCTGACGCGCTATTCCATTGAAACTACAATTGATAGATGGCGCACACTCGACGAATAAATTAAACATCTTGTATGTAAATGCCCGTAGCATCATTCAGAAGCGTAGGCACTTGATAATACATGCAATTACTGAAAAACCCGACTTCATTTTGATCACGGAAACATGGCTGAATATGCGCGATAAACATCACTTAGATGAAGTAGCTATTAATGGTCACAATGCGTTTGCTAAGTGTCGTCTACACAAAAAAGGAGGAGGTGTAATAATATATGCGAAAAATAATTTAGAAATCGTTCAGCTAAACATTGCCGAAACAGAGGCTTATGATTCATTATATGTACAAGCAACGATGAATAATGAAAAGTATTTCTGGGCGTAATTTACCGACCTCCTAAATCAAATGAAGACATTGATGGAAATCTCAACGCAGAGATAAATAGCGTTATCAGAAATAAAAATGCAATAATATGCGGTGACTTCAATAACCCCTCCGTTAACTGGAATGCACTTTCTGGCGACAGAGAAGGCGAAAGATGAATTAACTTTGCACAAAATTAATTTCTTAATCAAACGGTTACCATGCCGACACGCGGAAATTATATTCTTGATTTAATCCTCGCGACCGATAGTCATCTCATAACTGCCTGTGAGGTAGGCGAGCCATTTGCAAGCAGTGACCACAACATAATAAGATGTACTTTGAATATTGAAACAAAAGCACGAGCACTCACTCTTAATACCTAATTATAGTAAAGCAAATTTTACGGAGCTAAAAAGAGAACTGGCTTCAGTAAATTGGAATCATTTGCTCAACAACGTCAGCGTTCAAGAAATGTATAATCGTTTTACTGCACAGATCACAGCAGTGTAAATAAATTCATTCCACTCAAGCCACGAAGGACTGATAATCAAAACCGTTGTGGATGAATAATTACCTACAAAAATCATCGTCGAAAAAAACTTTATAAGAAATATAAACTCTCCATAATTCCACAGGATCATACTAATTACATCAATGTCAAGAGAGTGCGAAAGGAAAATCAGAAAACAGAAACGCGAATATGAGATGAAATATCACTTGATGCCAAGAAAAATCAAGGTTATTTTTCAGTTACATAAGAAACAAAATAACTGTTAAAATAATATCGGCCCACTACTATTAAGTGGCAATACGATTAGTGATGATAAGGGCATGGCGTCGGTCCTAAATTCAACTTTTAGTAGCGTATTTACAAAAGAGATCATGACATCGATTCCAGACCCGAAGAATTTTTATTCAAGGCCTTGAAGAACATAAGCTTGCATTGACCGAAATTGATATCAGCGAAGTGCGTGCGTACCTGCAGAGAATAGATCCAAATAAATCTCCGGGCCCCGATAATTTATCTCCTCGCGTGTTAAGAGAATGTAGTCAACAGCTAAATTACCCATAACATTAATATTGAACAAATCATTAGCACAGGCCAGTGTGCCTCTCGAGTGGAAAAAGCCAATATTACTCCGATCTTTAAAAAAAGGAGACAAAATCAAGCCAGTAATTATCGTCCTAGCAGCCTTACGTCTGTCCCTAATTAAACTATTCGAAAAAATAATCAGGGATAAAATGATCACTTTCCTTGAAACAAATGGATTGATAACTGACAGTCAGCATGGATTTCGTAGTAATCCGCCTTGCCTTACCAACCTATTAACCTTTTCAACGATGTTTATACATGTTGTGACGCCAGAAACCCATATGACGTAATTTACCTAGATTTTTTAGAAAGCGTTTGATAAAGTTCCTCACGTTGAGGCTTATTTCAAAACTGCGTTCCCACGGTATTAACGACCATCTTTGTGCGTGGATTCATGGCTGGCTCACCGACAGAGAACAACGTGTAGTTCTTAATGGTGAAGCATCGGATTGGCAACCGTCACCAGTGGCGTTCCCCAAGGTTCGGTCCTGGGGCCAACACTATTCATAATTTACGTGAACGACTTAGAAACGATATCCTATCAAAAGTAGCCAAAATCGCCGACGACACCAAATTAGGAGGTACGGTAATGAACAGTCAAAGTTGCGAGAACATTCAATCCAGACTTAATAAGACTTGCCGACGGGAGCGAAAAATGGCAAATGAGTTTTAACGTAGATAAATGTAAAGTAATGCACATGGGTGAAAAAATCTAACTTTAAATATCAGATTCAGGACATGAGCTCAGCGAAGTAAAACAAGAAAAAGATCTTGGTGTCATTATCAGTAACACTCTTAAAATGAGTGATCAATGTTCTACAGCGAGTAAACAAGCCAATATGATGTTAGGATTAATCTAAAAAACTTTGATTATAAATCACCCGAACTTATGAAGAGATTATATTTAGCATTTGCAAGACCACACCTAGAATACGCCGCTCAGTTCTGGTCACCAAACTATATCAAAGACCAAGTTTTGCTAGAAAAGATACAGCGACGAGCAACCAAACCAAATTCAACGCTCGAAACTTGCCATATGACGAGCGTTTAATGCGTTTTAGATATGTTTTCCCTAAAAAGCGAAGGATAAAGGGAACTTAATTGAAGTGTTCAAAATCCTTAATGGATTCGACAACATTAACCCGGATAGTCTATTTCAGAGAACACCAACACAAGAACACGCAGCAACGGTATGAAGTTAAAGGAAATCGATGTAACACATTGGTGTAGAAGTTTTTCAATAACAGAGTCGTCGATCACTGGAATGAACTCCCGTCAGTAGTCAGCGCACAGAGTATCAATAGCTTTAAGTCTTCTTTGGATAAGTTCTTCAGGGATATAAGATTATACTGATCCTTTTCGCATGTTTTCAGACAGATTGCAGCAAGACCTCAACCTATATTTATATAATTCTCCCCACAGCCTAGATTGCAAGTAGCGAAAGTCAACAATAGAGTAAGCAACAGTTAATGTCCGCATGATAGGTGGAGTGAGGTGTGGGTGCAGTAAGGTGACAGGTTACTGGTGAGTGCCTAGTACCGCCGGTAAAATGAGGATCAAGCCTCCACCTGTGCCCTGAAACTACACCTCACCATCGTGAGTATTAGGGGATTCTGGGGCTGCCCTGTGCGAGCCACTCGTCCTCTTCAGTCTCCTGTATTTCTGTGTTCTTATGTAATGAAGTCATTTTCCCCCACAGCTTAGGTTACCAGTAGTGTAAGTTAAGGGTAGTAATTTCCTCTTATTTCTCTCTTTACTGTAAAATTTCCATGTCCCTTTCTTCCTTAAAGGTACATGGTGTTCTCTTCTAACTATTTCCTGCCGCCACGTTGCCGGAGGGAGAGGTGGGTGGGGAGGAGCCTTCATCTATTCTGTCCTGTTCTACCACACGTAGATTACTAGTAGTAGCGGTAGTAAACAGACACCCTCGCCATAGACCGATAGGTCTTCTGGTGTCTGTTCTTCTTATGTATTCCTATGTATTCCTCCTCCTCCTCCTCCTCCTTCTTCTTCCTTCTCCTCCTCCTCGACAGAAAAAAAAGATGAGTTATGAGAGGTAAAAAGGGAAAAGACAGCGACCGAGAAAATTAAAAAAAAACTAATGAAAAAAAGTATTTCAGAAAAACGAAAGAAATAGGTATGAAAAAGTGGAATGAGAGCAAAATGAAGTAAAAATAAGAGGAACAAAGAACAACACCAACACAGGCAATATATGAAAAGAACAAATGATGCGAGGAAGAAATGACAGGAAAGCTAAAAGAAAAAACACAAACACACACAAAAAACTCCGAAAGAAGCAGAAGAAAAGTGGAATTATAAAAGAAGACGCACGCACACGAAATGACTCCAGCTTAATCACTTCCCTCAACATTTAAATTAGAACAAGGTAACAGGTAATGCCAGGTGGAGTAATTAAGGCTGTTTATGAAATGTTAAAAGGTGGTACAGGTAGAGAGGTAGTGTGGGAGGAAGAGAGGTAGTAAGGAAGAAAGAAAAAATAAAAGTGGTAATGTAGGAAAGAAAGGAAGGAAGGCAAGGAGGAGGAAATAAGAAAGAAAAGAATAAAAGTGAGAAAAAAAACGAAAACGATTGAGAAAAAGAAAGAAACGAAGGCAGGGAGAAAAGAAGGGAGGGAGGAAAGATGGAGCGAGAAAGGAAGGAAATATAGAAGGAAGGAAGGAAAGAATGGAGGGAATAAGGAATAAAGGAAGGAATGAATGATAAAGAAGGGGAGAAAGGAAGAAGGAAAGGAAGCAAAAAGATGAGAAAAAGGAAGGAAAGCGGGAGGAAAAGCAAAAAGAGAATTAGGGAAATAAAGAAAAGGGATATAACAGACTGAAATATAATAGGGATATGAGACAGATAGATAGAGTATATATATATATATATATATATATATATATATATATATATATATATATATATATATATATATATATATATATATATATATATATATATATATATATATATATATATATATATATATATATATATATATATATATACAAAATAGACAAGATAATGCGACAGATATTAAAGAATCAAACATCGAGGAAGGAGAAGAAAGAAGAAGGAGGGAGAAGGAAGGCAGCGAGAGGGAAAAGAGCAGAAAAGGAAAGGCGATGAAAAGGGCATGAAAGAAGAGAGGAGAGAAAGTAGGCGAGAGAGAATGAGAGTGATACTGTGCTGGCTAAACAAGGGGAAGGGATTTAAGGAAAGGAGGGAAGGAAGGAGGGAAGGAGGATAATGAGAAAACGATGCAAAGGAGAGAACAGAGGGAGAGAGAGTGTGGATAAACAAGGTAAACAGGATAAAGGAAGATAATGTACAAGGGAAACTCTGATAAAAATGAGGAAGGGGATAATGAAAAGCTAATCTCTGCGAGGCAAAAATGAGAAAGAAAAACGTTATGATAGAAGAAGTGATGAGAGGCGCTGATAAAGACTGGAAGTGAAGGAAAATAAAGGAAAGAGGAAGGGAAAGAAAATGAATTAGTATGGGGATTACAGGCCACGGAGGAGGAGGAGGAAGAGGAGGAGGAGAAACATCAAAACGGAAGATAAAAGGAAAGAGAAAAGGATGGAAAAGCTTAAGATGAGGAGGGAGGAGTAAGTGATGAAATCTAGATAAAAAAAAAAAAGAAAAGTGTAGAGAAATTGATTATGATGATGATATTGATGAGAGAGAGGCAGAGAGAGAGAAGAGAGGCCCAGGTACAAGGAGTACCACACCTGGCAGACTGAGGCTCCCCTCGCGAGGCTGTGAGAGATACGAGAACGGTACTCTCCAGCCACGAGCAGGTCAGGTGCCGAGGTCACGCACCAGCCAACACCAGCAGGACCTTCACCTCCAGGGTGTCCCGCCTGTGGAACACATTCACTGCAGCAGGGCCAACAGTGAGGGATATCTCCACCCAGCAGGTAAAAGTGGCTGCTCACAGGTGGCGAAGAACATGCCCCACACCACTAGTGATGCTAAATACACAGTGAACAAGTGTAAAGGCTTTGAAATAATGCACAAGAAAAAGTGACATTTTAAGCCCTAAAAAGTGCACAGTGAAACATATGCTACTCGAACGATCGCATAAAGTGTCGTCGGCAAAATGCAAATATGTTGTGTACAATAGGTTCATTTTAAATAAAAAAATAAAAAGAGAGAGAGAATCTTGAAAAATGTTTTATTAGTTTTGCTTTGAAAAGAAATAAAGTAAAACCAATTTCACTTATCACACACACACACACACACACACACACACACACACACACACACACACACACACACACACACACACACACACACACACACACACACCTGACAGGGGGCAACAGGCCCGTCACCTCATAGAAAATTTTTAATGAGATTTGTGAGTTTTTTTTTAAAGACAGGTGTAACAGGTCATCCAGGTGATGGTGGCGGTGGTAGTGGTGGTAATGGGGAGTAGTAGTGAGTGGTGATGGGGAAGTAGTAGTGGTGGTGGTGGTGGCGACAGTGGTGGTGGTAGAGAAGAAAAAAATAAAATGAATAAAAAAATAAAGACAGTTCACTATATAATGGCGGTGTGGTGATGATGGAAGAACGATGAAAAATATAATGATATAAAGTGTGAAGAAGTAAAATCATGAGAAGAAAATGTGGGTGAAATAGTGAAGAGATGATGAACGAGGAAATATCAACAACAACGACAGCAATAACAAGACATCACCATTAACAACGACAACAACAACGGCAACAAGCAAACCACAACAACAACAACAATCAACCTCCTGTACAATCACACTTTAAACATTCCTAGCTTCTCAACTTCAGCCCCTTAAGCCTCCTTCCTCCTCCTCCTCCTCCTCCTCCTCCTCCTCCTCCTCCTGACATCCTCTCATCAGCTTCTTGTAGACAGTGGAGGTAATTATGTGAGGTGAACGAGGGAGGAAAGGAGAGGAGTGAAGGGAAAGGTGAGAGGGAGGGAGAGGGAGAGCAGGGAAGGTAGGGAGAAAGAGTTAGAGAGGGATGAAAAGGTGTGAGAGGAGGAGAGGGTAAGAGGGAGGGAGGAGGGAGGAGAGGAGGGAGTAAAAGGGGGAGGAGGGAGTAAGAGGGAGAGAGACGTCGCTGTGCCACTAAGTTGTATGCTCATTAATTTTTTTTCAACGTATGGCTGATGGGAAGTGATAGGTCGAGGGAGCTAGTGAAGGGGGGTGCGGGGGTGAAGGAGTAGGGAAGAGGAGAAGGGAGGGGAGACTGGCATATAGAAGGAAGGGTGTTTAGAATAAATTTAAATTGGTGTGAAGGCAATGAGATACAAAGATACATAGCTAGATGGATGGATAGATAGATGTATAAATATAAACAGTATGTGTGTGTCGGTGAGTGTGTGTGTGTGTGTGTGTGTGTGTGTTCCTCAAGTACAGTTATATGAACATTACCTGAGCTTTGAAAGAAGTGCTCGACACACAAATGTCTTAATAAGTGGCCTGTTATGAGAGAGAGAGAGAGAGAGAGAGAGAGAGAGATTTTGTTTCGTCGAGGCTAAGCAATATAAAGAGAACAGGAAATACAACAGTGTGTTTAGGGTGACATTCCTTTTCCTTCTGTTCTTCATCAAATGTTTTAGTGTTTTGTTAAATTTTATCTTTTTCTCTTTATTTTTGGGTCTCACAGGTCTCTTCTCTTTAATGAGACAAATAGTTAATTAGTGAAGGACCTGGTTAAATAGTTAGTTGTATGGTTATTTATTTATTTATTTATTTATTTATTTATTAGTTTATTTTATTCTTTCCTTTCTTGTCTTTTCTTTTTCTTCTTCTTTTCTTTTTTATGTTTTCTTTTCTTTTGATTCTTTTCTGCTTTTATATAGTTTTCTTTTCTTGATGTTCTTATTTCTATCATCCTCTTGAGATGTCCTTTGGTCCGGGTGAGCCTCTTTCACCCCGGAAGAGACTCACCCATAATTTTCTTGATGTTATTTAGAGCCGAAAATGTGGATGATGACTTTTTTCTTTTTTAGATGTTGTTTTCTATCGTGTTCTTTTTCTGATGTTCTTTTCTCTGCATTTTCCTTGTGCTGGTTTTCTCTTCCTTCATTTTCCTTTTTCTGGTGCTGTTTCTACATCGGCTTTTCTTGGTGCCGTATCCTGCTACAGACGAGTCTCCTTCACCCCAGAGAAGCCTCGCCCGTACCAACATACCACACCAAACGCCTGTATGCTAGATTATTACTTCGATTTGTTGTTGTTGTTGTTTTCTCCTGTTGATGAAGTGTTTATAAGTTATCTTTTTCCTGGTATTCTTTTTCTGCATTATCCTTTATCCGGTGTCACTTTTCTTTATTTCTCGTGTGCTGGTGTGGTGTGGAGTATCTACATCGCCTTTCCGTGACGCGGTATCTTGCTACAGCTGAGTCTCCTTCACCCCAGAGAAGGCTCACCCGTGCAAACATACCACACCAAAGTCCTTAATCCTAGTTGTTCGTTTTGTTTATGTTGTGTTTTGTATCTGATTACTTTTCTCTGGTATTCCTTTCATGTATTATCCTGTCTCCGGTGTTATTTTTCTTTATGTGTCGTGTGCTGGTGTGGTGTAGAGTATACATATCGCCTTTACGTGGTTCCGTATCTTGCTACAGCTGAGTCTCCTTCACCCCAGAGAAGGCTCATCCATACCAATATACGGCACCGAAGGTCTTCATGCTGGATTTTTGTATCTGTTTGTCTTATTTTTGCCGTTATTTTCATGTTGGGTGAAGGAGACTTATCTATTTCCTGGAATTCCTCTCCTGTATTATCCTATTTCTGATGTTCTTTTTGTTTATTTCCCTTTTTTCGGTGTTTTTATCTGTAATATCTCTGTCGTGGAGTTGTTCTGAAATCGCCTTTCCTTGGTGCTGTGCTGATACGAATGAATCTCCTTCACCCCAGAAAAGACCCATACCAACACAACACCAAATGCACTCCCGGCCCCCGCCCCAGGACACTCGGGATATCCGCCACCGCCATGGACGCCCCGAGGAGCCGATACGCCCTGCCGGAACCTCTGCGCCCCGCGACGCTCGCCAGGGAGACCTTGGGCTCCCTGACGCTCCCCAACACCGCCGAGGCGGGGAGGCAGGAACTCAGACAACTGCAGAACAACTCCAGACAGGAATATTAAATTAATTGTAAACACCGTGACGGCGCAAAAGCCACGTTTGTCGAGTCTGGGATGGCAGGACGCCGGCCGGTGTTTTGGCGCAGCATGCGCTTCCCTCTTTGTCTCTGATTTCTTTGTTTGTTTTGAGAGAGAGAGAGTGTTCAGAAAACTTAATACTAACAATTCCTCATCCCAAATAACACGGTACACAGAAAAAAATACCTTTCGTCTGATACCTCAAAAAATATGGAAAACATATATCGATGCTTACTGTACGTACATTTTCCTTTTTTTCAACGTTTACACTATTCCACGTACACACCCTGGACGTGACTGCATAACGAAGGCTTCTTTACATGCAGACATAAGCACATATACATACAGTTTTTATACCCGCTCTCTCCACGCACCGGGACCTGTTCATTAATCTACAACAGCAGCAGCTTTTAGTTCTCCCTGAACCTAAGGCCTTGCCCACATCTTCACAACACCTGGAGCGTAATTATAAAGAAAGGTATCGGTGAGAATATTTCTTTTCCAATCTTTTTCTCTCATTCTTTTCTCTCATCCACATTCCTCTCTTTCTCCTTTTTCTCCTTTCCAATCCTTCCTCCCTCTCTGCTTTCTTCCTTTCCCATCATGACCTCCACCTCTCCTTTCACACTTTCCCCTCCTTCCCTCCCAATCCCCTTCCTCCCTCTCTGCTTTCTTCCTTTTCCATCATGACCTCCACCTCTCCTTTCACACTTTCCCCTCCTTCCCTCCCAATCCCCTTCCTCCCTCTCTGCTTTCTTCCTTTTCCACCATGACCTCCACCTCTCCTTTCACACTTTCCCCTCCTTCCTTCCCAACCCCCTTCCTCCCTCTCTCTCTTCTCATTCTTTCGTTCTTTATCCCTTCTTTCTTCTCCCCCCTGTTCTCTCTCTCTCTCTCTCTCTCTCTCTCTCTCTCTCTCTCTCTCTCTCTCTCTCTCTCTCTCTCTCTCTCTCTCTCTCTCTCTCTCTCTCTCTCTCTCTCTCTCTCTCTCTCTCTCTCTCTCTCTCTCTCTCTTTCGCTTCCATTTCCTTACTTTAATTTCTCCCAGGTCACGTTTTATTCTTGCCGAAAACACACACACACACACACACACACACACACACACACACACGACGACAAGCTGTGGATTGTGTGTGTTAATGTGAGTGGAGGAGGAGGGTGATATGTGGGTGGGTGGGAAGGTAAGGAAGGGAAGGTAGGAGGAGGGTAGGCCAGGGGTGGAGGAGGAAGAGAGAAAGGGAAGAGAGAGAAAGGAAATAAGAAAAGAGAAAGTTAAAGCTCCCATGAACCTACTTGGAAATTAGAAACATTATCATTATCATCACCATCACTACCATCACCATTATTACTACCAGCATCATCAGACACACCACTAACACTACTGCCATCATCACCATCACTACCATCACCATCACTACCATCACCATTATTACTACCAGCATCATCACATACACCACTAACACTACTGCCATCATCACCATCACTACCATCACCATCACTACCATCACCATTATTACTACCAGCATCATCACATACACCACTAACACTACTGCCATCATCACCATCACTACCATCACCATTATTACTACCAGCATCATCATACACCACTAACACTACTGCCATCATCACCATCACCATCACCATTATTACTACCAGCATCATCACATTCACCACTAACACTACTGCCATCATCACCATCACTACCATCACCATTATTACTACCAGCATCATCACATACACCACTAACACTACTGCCATCATCACCATCACTACCATCACCATTATTACTACCAGCATCATCACATACACCACTAACACTACTGCCATCATCACCATCACTACCACCACTATTATTACTACCAGCATCATCACACACACACCACCAACACTACTGCCATCATCACCATTATCATCACCATCACTACCACCACTATTATTACTACCAGCATCATCACATACACCACTAACACTACTGCCATCATCACCATCACTACCATCACCATTATTACTACCAGCATCATCACATTCACCACTAACACTACTGCCATCATCACCATCACTACCATCACCATTATTACTACCAGCATCATCACATACACCACTAACACTACTGCCATCATCACCATCACTACCATCACCATTATTACTACCAGCATCATCACATACACCACTAACACTACTGCCATCATCACCATCACTACCATCACCAGTATTATTACTACCAGCATCATCACATACACCACCAACACTACTGCCATCATCACCATATCCCCCACCATACCACCACTATTATTACTACCAGCATCATCACATACACC
>NW_026110407.1:0-117500 GCF_024679095.1 Eriocheir sinensis | reverse complement strand
GATGGTGGAGAAACTGTGTTTTGAGGCATTGAAGGACACCAGGTTCCTCTTGCCCCAATCAAATAATAGTAAGGTCTGAGGCTAAGCGTTCTGCAGCCTCCAGCCTTGAAGTCGTTAAGTTCCTGTAGTGGGTCTTCTATTAAAAGAAGTTGAGTAATGCAGAGTGGAATCATCGGCGTAGGACTGGATAGGACAGCTCGTTTTGGAAAGAATATCATCAATGAGCAATATAAAAAGAGTGGGAGATAGGACAGAAATCTGTTGGACACCACTTGTAATAGATTTAGTGGAAGAACAGTGACCGTCTACCACAACAGAAATAGAACAGTCAGAAAGGAAACTGGAGATAAAGGTACAGAGAAGGATAGAAACCGTAGGAGGGTAGTTTGGAAAGAAAAGATTTGTGCCAGACACTAACAAAATCTTTTGATATGTACAGCTAAATATCAACAGAGTGTGTGTGTGTGTGTGTGTGTGTGTGTGTGTGTGTGTGTGTGTGTGTTTGTGTGTGTGCGTGTGTGTGTGCGTGTGTCACTTTGATATACATCCAGCGCTCAACTCTGTCGTTTAAGTAGTTTTCAATTCGTTTTATTTCTTTTACTTCGTTTTAAAACATTTTCATCTCTCTGATCGCTGCTTCGCTAGTTAGTCAAGCAATTAGTCGGTCAAGGGTAGGCGGTGGACGAAGTGATAGCGTACTGGACCAACATTCGCCGCGTGAAGGACGACGCGGGGTCGAATCTTCACGCTACCACTCGGTATTGTCAGTCACCGCCGAGTGGCTTAAAACTACCACATGCTGTCCTGAAGACCACCCATCAACCCGGACTCTAGAGGAAGCCGTCCAAGCGAATCAAGAACGAGTTCGAGGGCAGCATGAGCCAATGCAAGATGGCGCCACTATAAACACTCGCCTGCGCCAGAACGGGCTGGGCCGACCATCAGGCCCCACCTGGAAGAAGCCTTGGGCCGACCATCAGGCCCCACCGGGAAGATGCCTACCGGCGCAATAGGCAACAACGTAAAAAAAAAAAAACTCGTCCAGTGTGTCTGTCTGTCTATATGAAGCTTATTTATGTCTCTCCCGATTTTTTCTGTTTGTCTGTCAGCGTGTGTGTCTGTCTGTCTGTCTGTCTATCTATGAATCAATCTTTATTTGGCTTTCTGTCCGTTAGTCTGTCTGTCTGTCTCTATACCTGCATTTGCCTGTCTCTCTCTCTCTCTCTCTCTCTCTCTCTCTCTCTCTCTCTCTCTCTCTCTCTCTCTCTCTCTCTCTCTCTCTCTCTCTCTCTCTGCCAGCGGGGTTGTGTACGGCAGGAAACGTTTCAGGCCTCGCTAAACTACAACCTTGACTCGCGAGGCTCAGGGCGGAGAAAAGAAAGAGAAAATAAGAAAAAAACTGCACAGAAAGAAATACAATACAGCACTTAGGAGATATAAAAGCCAAAGCAATGAGAGAAAGAGGACAAAAAATGAGAGACAACACACCTTTGCTCTAAAAATAGAGAAAATGATGAATAGCAAACAGAGAAATAAATATCATAATACTTATAGATGAAAGAGGTAGAAGACGGAAAGTTCATAAGAAAAAAAAGGAAACACATGCAAATCTTCACCTTCCTCCCTCACCTACCCACCACCCCAAAAGAAAAAAAATATTTGCAAAGAAAGAAAAAAAAAGCAATGTCACAGCAGTAGCATGGCAATGTGTGAAAAAAAGGTAAAACAAAAAGAACGAAAAAAAAACTGTGCGCACCTTCGCCCCTCAAATAATTAAAATGAAGAAATAATGAATTGCTCGGAAAGGAAAACAATGACAACGTTAAATTGAAGAAGAAAAACACTATAGAATTCAAATTGCATTCACCGGACACCTGATGGAAGAGAACAACAATGCAAAAATAGAGAAGCTAAAAAGAAAACACTAAAAAACCTCAACCTGCATCAGCCGAACACTGAACATTGTAGAAACAAAACTTATCACAGAAAAAGAAAACAAAACAGTGATACAAAAAGTGATAAAACAGAATCCAACGACTTTATTTCAGAAAAAAACTAATATTGATAAGAAAACGAGAAAACTAATGAAAACAGTTTAGTGGAAGACAAAAAAAAAACAGAATCGGACAAAAAAAAGTGTAAGTTATTAGCAAAGAATCTTTTGTGAACGAATAATAAAAAAACAAGAAAAAAAAGTAAAATATATAAAACAAATTGAAATAGTTTAGTTTGACACCAGTGAGAAATCAGAGCAGCCTTCAACACACACACACATAGGGTCCATTTACTTTCTAGCTTCATCATAACCGTCCAAGATATCGGGGCCTGTACCTTTACCCCCAAATGACAAGTTTCCATATATTTTCTGGTATTGCAACTTTCATACGATTTCACACTTTTCAGAGGTGCCAAAGGAAGGTTCGTCCAGCCACGCCCTGCAGCCAGCCATCCCTCATTCCCTCCTGCTCGTTCTCCTCAAGTAAAGATTATTTGCCCCGAGGAACAACCTCCTGGATCTTCTACTGAATACATATAGTCTAATAAGGGAGCGTTCAGGGGTAGCCTACATTACCTTGCCCCTGGTCGGTAAAGAATTATAACCTTTTAGCATCGTGTTATCACTCTGTTTCAGTAAAATAATAGGAATAAAATGATGCAAATAAAGTAATAAGGAAGTAATGGGAGTAATATAATGGCAATAAAGTGTCAATAAAATACTAGCAGTATTATGATGAGAATAAAATAATGGCAAGATAAAGTGCCAGTAAAATATTAGCAATAAAAATAATGACAATAATTTGAAGGGAACAAGACAATGCCCATAATATAAAGACAAATATTGTGTCAATGAAAATGGCAATAAAAATATTAGCAATAAAAACATTTCTGTTCACAGCTCTCAGAAGGCTGATGGACCTGAAGGAGTGCCTCCTATTGTCCTTAAAAACTGTGCTTCCGTGCTGTCACCCTGCCTGGTCAAACTCTTTCGTCTCTGCCTGTCAACATCTACCTTTCCTTCCTGCTGGGAGTACGCCTTCATTCAGCCTGTGGCTAGAAGGGTAACCGCTCTAATCCCTCAAACTACCGTCCTATAGCTTTACTTTCCTGTCTATCTAAGTTTTGAATCATTCCTTAACCGGAAGATTCAAAGCCAGTTCCACACAACCTTCTATCTAATCGCCAGTTTGGGTTCCGCAAGGGCGTTCTACTGGCGATCTTCTTCTCTCTTAACTGATTCTTGGTCATCCTCTCTTAGCCGTTTCGGTGAAACTTTCTCAGTTGCACTAGACATATCGAAAGCCTTCGATAGAGTCTGGCACAAGTCTTTGCTTTCTAAACTGCCCTCTATCGGATTCTATCCCTCTCTCTGTTCCTTTATCTCCAGTTTCCTTTCCGGCCGTTCTATCTCAGCTGTGGTAGACGGTCACTGTTCTTCTCTTAAACCTATTAACAGTGGTATTCCACAGAGCTCTGTCTTATCACCCTCTCTTCCTGTTACTCATCAATGATCTTCTTTCCATAGCAAACTGTCCTATCCATTCATACGCTGATGACTCCACTCTGCATTATTCAACTTCTTTCAACAGAAGACCCTCTCAACAGGAATTACATGACTCCAGGCTGGAGGCTGCACAACGCTTAACCTCAGACCTTAATATCATTTCCGAGTGGGGTAAAAGGAACCTTGTGTCCTTCAATGCCCCAAAAACCCAATTTCTCCACCTATCAACTCGACACAATTTTCTAAACACCTATTCTCTATTCTTCGACAACCTTCAGTTGTCACCCTCGTCTACACTAAACATCATCGGTCTAGTCTTAACTCAAAATCTTAACTGAAAACTTCACCTCTCCTCTCTTACTAAATCAGCTCCCTCGATGTTGGGCGTTCGGTATCGTCTCCGTATGGAGTATGCATCTCACGTGTGGGGGGGCTCCACTCACACAGCTCTTCTGGACAGAGTGAAGTCTAAGGCTTTTCGTCCCATCAACTCTCCTCCTCCTACTGATAGTCTTTAACCTCTTAAATTCCGTCGCCCCTTCCCGCGGCCCCGCAACTTTGCTGACTTTCTACTCAAGCTCACCCCTATACGTACTGTCCAAATCCCTTATGCAGAGTTAACCAGCATCTTCACTCTCTCATCCTCCGCTTGTAAACTCTGGAACAATCTTCATTTACCTGTATCTCTATTTCAAGAGGAGGTATCAGGATATAAATTGACCAATCTTTCGGCCATTCCTCTTGACTCTTGTAGGAGCAGTGATTGGCGGGCTTTTTCATCCTTTTTCCCTTTTTTCCCCAGAACAGCTTCCTCTGCTGTTAAAAAAACCTCTTCTTCCGAAATTTATCTTTCTTTCAGCCCTCCACTGAGCTTTTATAGGAGCAGCGAATAGCGGGCTTTTTACATTATTGTAGCTGTAAAAAATAAAAAAGGATGACAAGCAGACGCTATTTAAACATTAATTTTGTTTCTATGTACTAAACTCTCCGCCTTTGTTTATCTATTCTCTTCCTAACACTATATATAACCAACAGTCGCTATTTACACGCTAATTTTGTCTCTGTACCTATGAACGTTGCATACAACAGGCACCTTGATATATCACTTACACTTCCCACACACAAACAGTTACAGTCAGTCAGTAACACACTGTCTTTAGCCCACCCACTTCTATACGTTACTTAGTAAAATAGCCACCTGAAATATCACTCACACTCTCAATGTAATGGCCAGAAATGTACTACAATTGTAATGGTATTTTCCCCATGTAATATATATATATATATATATATATATATATATATATATATATATATATATATATATATATATATATATATATATATATATATATATATATATATATATATATATATATATATATATATATACCGTAAAGCAGACTATGTGGGACACCAGGGGCAATGTGGGGCATTAGGGGTAATGCGGACCAAATAGTCCTATATGTTGGTAAGACAGGTTAGAATGCCTTATAAGTGTTCAATTGGATCCTTAAACATTAATGTCAATTGTGGAAAAGAATATAGGTAATGTGACATGCATTAAAATTTATTTACTTTTTTCCAATTCTGATGTTTTAAGGGAGTTATTTTTAAAGTAAACTGCTAAGGTTAATGACATCCTTTAGTTTATTTCTATAATATCCAGCTTTGAACTACATACCAATGTGAGTCCAGTTTATGTACTTGCAGCAGTGTGACACGGTGAGTGCTTAAATAGGAAATTTATTATTTTTTTTTTATCAACCGGGGCTATGTGGAACACCCGCTGGGGCAAAGTGGAACACCCTCTGGGGGTAATGTGGAACGGCCATCTACACAATGCAAATGAACCTCCTTCAAATTTTACAGCGATAGGCACCAAACAAACAGATCCCAGTCTGCAGCCGAGCGTTGTGGGTTACCAGTAGTCACAGAGCTACACTGTTGTCATTCCAGCAAACAACTCTCTCTCTCTCTCATTAGAGAGAGAGAGAAGAAGAGAGAGAGTTGTTTCACTGGGTTGGCAACAGTGTAGCTCTGCGACTACTGGCAACCCACAACGCTCAACTGCAGATTGGGATCTGTTTTGTTTGGTACCTTTCCTGGAATATTAGAATGAGGTTCATTTGCGTTGTGTAGATGGCCGCTCCGCATTACCCCAGAGGGTGTTCCACATTGCCCCAGCAGGTGTTCCACATAACTAAGGTTAATAAAAAAAATAATAACTTTCTATTTAAGCACTCAGTTTCACACTGCTGCAAAGGCATATCTCAGGACTACCACTGATCTGGCATCCCACAATGTCATCCCCTATACTGCTAGTATATGTGACCTGTGGTACCATTTTTTCACTTTAAGTGTTTCCTTATAAAGGAGTTCCTTAATCCCCAGGTAGTAGCAGAGAAGGTAGGGAGGGACCGTCCGGGGCAAGCGACTGTCTCAGGCAGGACACCCCTACCCTCTGCTACTAACTGAGATTAATAAATCCGTTGAAACACTCAAAGTCAGAAAGGGCACCACAGGTCAAATTTATTAGCAGTATAGGTGATGACATTTTAATCTGAGTGTCTCTACCACTTTAAGATTGATCAACATTGGGTGAGCGGTGGCTCAAGTGGTACCGTGCTGGGCCCACATTCACCGCGTGATGGACGACAAGAGTTCGAATCCTCACGCTACCACCTCGGAATTTCAGTCACCGCCGAGTGGTTTAAAACTACCCATGCTGTCTGAAGACCACCCACCACCCCGGACTCTAGAGGAAGCGGTCCAAGAATCCAGAACGAGTTCGGGGGCAGCATGAGCCAAGAAAGATGGCGCCACTGTAAACACTTGCCTGCGCCATGACGGGCTGGGATCGAATACCATCCAGGCCCCTCAAGCAAACCTACTGGCGCAATAGGTACATACATTAAAACAAAACAAAAAACACTGCCCTAATTTAGCATGTCCCCACATTGCCCCAATGCCTGTGGTGAAAATGTTTTTTAATTATGTTGAATTATGGAAAAAGCATTTAGAGTATCATTATTTTCAATAGATGTATATGAAAGTACATAGTTTTGTACGTCTTTTCATATGAAACAAAGCATTTCAAATGTTACAAGATTTTCATTTCAGACCTAGTAACCCCCAAAACATGAAAAAGTGTCCCACATAGCCCCGCTCTGCAGTAATTATGTATATATATATATATATATATATATATATATATATATATATATATATATATATATATATATATATATATATATATATATATATATATATATATATATATATCGGCAAATATTTATAATGGAATTATAATAGCAGTAACTTTATACGCATTGATATTGGAAGCCTATGAAGGAAATCTCAGGTCTCAAGCAGGCCTAACCTGCGAATACTTTTGGCACTCGTGACAACACACCAAAGCATTTTTGGGAAGAGATTTTTTTTTACGTGTACGCCTTTAGCGCTGGTAGAAGCTTGCTTGAAGGGCTTGGATGGTAGTCGGCCCCAGCCCGTCAGGGCGCAGGCAATGTTTATGGTGGCGCCAGTCCTCCTCGCCCTAGGCCGAGGGCGAGCTCACTCTTGTACGAGGTATCGCCCCATGCAGGTGAGGGCAGAGCCGCTCTCAGTGTTCAATATGCTTTGACTATAATATTATATGAGGACTCTTATACGGTATCGCCCCATACAGAGGCGTAGAAGCAAGTCTGTCTGATAGTAGGCTGGCTGGCCGCCGTCAGGACCCAAGCCAGCATGTTGTGTGCAGCAGTGTGCGGGAGGAGGAGAGAGAAAGGACAAATGGTATGTGTCATTCTCTGGGGTAACAACGGTGGAATGCAAATACTCACTAGTTGTAGTCAAGGCTCCGTGCTGTTAAAACCGAGTGGGCAGGTAACATGTTACCCCATGTTGAGTGGGATCACTTGCTATGTTTTCTTGGTGTGTCGGTGCTACTTATTTTTCGTGTTTATATGTTAGTTTAAACTGATAGTTTATCCAGTGTGTTTGCGCTGGTTTATAAAGTAATTAAAGTAAGCTCTAAGTGTTACAGGTGACACAATTTAGTCTCATAAGGCTGGACCTGTCCCTTGACCCTAGTTCACCATCAGAATCTCACAGCAATTATAGTTACTGCGGTCTCCACCTCCCTTTAAAACGCCACTTGTCCTCCACCCAATGTCCCATACACAAAGACCCAGGCAGTAGGGGCGGGGAGCGTGGGCCACTAACACAGAGATCGTACATCTCCATTTGGAGGGTATTCTGTCATGGCTTTAGTGCGGTACGACGCATCGGACAGGTGAGTACTGAGGGCATCAGGTATCAAACTGAGCGACTTTCTCGCGCCGAATAGCCGATGTTTGAGTCAGAAGGGCACGGGTCTCAACAGCTCACGCAGGGGTGCAGGGCCGGAATCACGATGCCACCAGCATCCGCACCACAGAGAATCAGTATGAGCTTTTCGACCATGGCCTGCCATAAAAAGGCAGCAGAGTACTGCATGTTTGCTTCTAATCATACTCATAATATGCGTACGCCCCGTGGCTTAAAGCAGTCAGTCTGCACCGGGTGGCGGAAATGCGCGCGATTGAAGGTCTCGGGCGCTGAGAAAGAAACGAACAACGTCGTCACGGCTAGCACTCGCGGCAATCACCTCCCGGCTTAACGCGGTCCTGCTGCACCTCGGGGTCTGTTACTTAGGGTTCAAGCAATTAGGCGCGACAGCCTCAAGTAGCTAACCCATTGCTGGGGTGCCTAGCCCCGTTTTCATGAGAGCGGCAGCTAATGTTCCCCTGCCCTGACCAATCACCAGCAATGGCGGGGCCTGGACATTATGACCCAGAAAGGCCCAGGTATTTTGCGACAACAACCGCTTTAAGTCTGCACCATCGTGTGTTAACCCACGTAGGCTTTTCGCAGACCCAGCACTGCCACAATTCAAATATTCAATAGTAGACCTAGACCACAATTTAAATATTCAATAGTAGACCTAGACCACACTTTAAATATTGAACAATAGACCTCACCATCCTTCCGTGCCACGTGTCCGTCGTGGTGGTTTACCTGCCTTTGTAGTATCCACAAGTCAGGGTGATTGTGTACTGCAAGGCGAGGGAAGCATTTGGAAGGTCGAGAGGCGGCGTGTTGCAGAGAGGAACGAGAGAGGACTGAAGGAAGACTCCAAGACTCCAGACCACGAGGTAGACCAGGTGTGGTTTCGGCTTCGCCCATCTCCAGCTAAGTACATATTTTGCTAAGGATGTTTTAAGATAGTTAGCTAGGTAGATGTGTGCCTGGAATTAGCTTATTCCTTATTTTCCAGCGAGTTTCTTTGTTGCTGTAAATAAACTTAAGAGCAGGTTCATCTGGTCTTTCTTTGTCCTATGGGACAAATAATAAAGACGAGAAGGGGCTGTGAGTCTGAGAACTCAATTTTCAGATACTTTATTTTATATTTTTTTGCTGAGAATTTTTTCGAGATCTCAAGAAGTCCAGACCTTTCAAGAACCCCACACCCGCTCTACTGGATTCGCTGGAAATCTATAAAATGACACAGCATCTCTCCCGTGTCGGTTAGAACATCCAACCGCACAGCATACGTATCCCATGACGAACACAGAGTACTTGTGCTGCAGGTTCTGCCGCCGCCACTAAGGTTTGCTTTGATAACTGACCACCAAGATGGCCGTGCAGGCCCGCGCGACCCCCGCACCCCCACTAATGACGTCAGCTGCAAAACCTCTATTGCATTCACTAAGTCTTCCCGATCGTTCTTAGGGGCTGAACAAGGAAGCAGAGGCGAGGTGATTTAGTTCGGGTCAAGTTGAGGCGGCAGGTTCTTAAGACGCTTACGTGATGGTGCAGAAAGTCATGGAAGGAAAGTCTTTCAGGTTTAAGATCTAAAGGTTATTCACATCATTCGGTAACTCAGCAAATACTCGTCTGTGTGTGTGTGTGTGTGTGTGTGTGTGTGTGTGTGTGTGTAGGCGGGTGAATATGTGTGTATGTCTGGGGGGGAAGACGGGGTACGTGTATGTGTGTGTGTGTGTGTGTGTGTGTGTGTGTGTGTGTGTGTGTGTGTGTGTGTGTGTGTGTGTGTGTCTAAGCCATCTATCTATATTTATCTATCTGCACATTACGTCGATATCTGAATCTTTTTATCTATCTTTCCATCAGCCTATTATTCTATGTATTTCTATCAGTCTATGAGATGGAAGAGGCAGGAATTGGCTGTTTTTTTGTGGGTGTCATCACTCAAAATTATTATCCAAGCTTATGACGATTACAAAATGTACAAATTGCAAATATTAACCTCGCCCTGATCCTCTTGTTTCAATCACATACAGAAGAAGAGCTAAGTTATTAAGCAATAGAAACTCCACAAGTAAACGCAAGAAAGTGTAAATACTGACCTCTTCCTGATGCTCCAATTTCTTACATGTACAGAGAAATCTTAGGTCGGCACTGTCAGACCCTTCCAAACCTCACATCAACAATTTCCAAAGGCCAAAAAGGAGGCAAATCAGGTTCTAATGAGTGTTTTTAGGGTTCTTGGTACAGAGGAAGGGCCAAACTACCACCAGGGCTTTAAAGCTACCCAAGGAAATGCCCAAAACTCCTAGGAAAACCGTGTCAAATATGTGTGCCTGCGCCGATATGTTTAAGAGTATGGGCCTAAGTTATTAAGCAAGACAGTTCGCGCGAGTGACGGTTCAGTAACTCCTGCTACTCTTCCTATTCCCTCCGCCTCTTCAGCCCACGTGCCGCGCCGCTAAAGCCTCTGAGCCACGGTTTTTACACGCGTAAAACTCAGCGTGATCAAAGCGGACACCTACTGTTTGATATCTATTCTTTGTTCCTGTTAGTACAAGCGAGTCAGTACAGCCGCCGGCATCACAGTGAGCACGGCGGGATATTATTCATCAAGGGGCTGAATTCCGCGAACTTTAATGGATTATACACACACACACACACACACACACACACACACACACACACACACACACACACACATACACAGTAGCACATCACGCCACACGTTTCATAACTAAGCGAATCCAGTCAAAGCAAACTTAATTAAAATTGTTTCTTTGTGAAGAGTGGAACAAACGCGCCCTCGCCCCGGTGAAAAAACGTGGGCGGAGTGGTTACCCCCGCGACAATTATCCGCGGCAATAACAGTCTGGAGACAAATGATTCCCCTGGACGTGGGGCGGCGGAAGGCAGGGAAGGGAAGGAGGGGAAGGAATAGCTACAGGAAAGGAACACATAGGGATAGGAAGCGGAGAGATAGGACAGTAGGCTGGGATTTGGTTGTACGAGGGGCGGCGTGAAGCAGGGAAGGGAAGGAATAGAGCCAGTTAGGGATAGAAAGGCTAGGGATAGTAAGCGGATACAAGTCAGTAGGATGGACAGGCTGGTGGACCTTAGTTGATGATTCGGCTGCACGAGGAGTGTGGGGGGGGCAGGACAATAGGGAAGGCAAGAGCACCAGGACAAGCAAGGGCAGGAAAGTTAGGGGAAGGCAACGGGGATAGGACAGTAGGCAGGGGGGACCGGCGAGCCTCAGCTGTTAACCCACTCGCTCGCTAACACAAAGGAACACAAAGGAAGAACAAACAACAGCAGACCTGCTGGTCCTTACGAGGTTGTTTGTGACAAGCTACACTAACTATCTAATCAAAGGTGGAAGATGAAGGACAGCAAAGGCGAAGGCTCCTCCCCATCCCTCCAGCCAAAGCTGGCAGGAAAGGAAAAAGAACCATGCAGCATGGAAAAACTGCATGGAATTTATGTAGGAAAGGGGAAAGAACTACCATTACTGCTACCACTAACCGGGCGATAAAAGCGGACAAGGACACCAGTATTCGAAAGAACTTAACGTTGTTACGACAATGAGTAATATCTTAGTTGCTGGTTGGATTCAAAACACTTGTCTAATCTATTCTTGAAGGCCGTAACTGTTGTACTATCAACGACATCACAAGGTAGAGAGTTCCAAACATTAACAACTCGATTGAAGAAGAAGTGTTTAGCTTCGTGCGACGAGAATCTTTTAACACTTATCTTCAAATTGTGATTTCTTCTTGTTCTATTTGATCGATCAATTGTAAAGTAATCTTCCGCATTAATATCACTGAATCCTTTGAACATTTTAAACACTTCTATTAGATCGCCTCGCACTCTTCGTTTTGATAGGCTGAATAAATTTACTTCTTTAAGCCTTTGTTCATATGACAAATTTCTCAACCTAGGAATCATCTTTGTTACTCTTCGTTGGACCCGTTCCAACTTTTCTATGTCTTTTCTGTAGTAGGGAGACCAAAACTGTACACAGTACTCTAGACGGGGTCGAACCAACGAATTATACAGTTTTAATATTACATTTTCCGATTTATTATTAGAGACTCGTCCGATGAAGCCAACCATTTTGTTTGCAGTTTTAACTACCTCTGAACAATGCTGACCGGGCTTTAAATCGCTTGATATAGTGATTCCAAGATCCTTTTCTTTACTTACTGCAGAAAGTTGTTGGCCATTCATTACGTACCGAACGCGATTGTTATTTTTTCCGATGTGCAACACTTTACATTTCTCAACGTTAAATTTCATTTGCCATTGATTGGCCCAACGTGCAAGTCGATCTAGATCTGATTGTAAAGCTTCTTCGTCGAGTATCGCAGTTACTTTACTAGCAATTTTTGTGTCATCAGCAAATTTTGATACTTTGCAAGTGAGCCCATCATCGATATCATTAACATAAATTAAGAAGAGCATGAGGCCAAGCACTGATCCTTGAGGTACGCCGCTTTTGACATCGAGCCAGTTAGATGTAACACCGTTTAGAACTACTCTATGTTTCCGCTCAGAGAGCCAGTCCGCAGGCCAATTGTGAATTTTACCCGAGATACCGTGCGCCAGTAGTTTGCTGAGCAATCGTTGGTGGGGGACCTTATCAAATGCCTTTTGAAAATCCAGATATATGATATCTACTGATCTGCTTTCATCGAACACCTCAAAAATATAGTGAAAAAAATCAAGTAAGTTAGTCAAACACGAACGTTTACTACGGAAGCTATGTTGCGAATTATTTATTATATTATTTTCTTCGAAGAATTTCACCATATTGTCGCGAATGATAGTCTCCATTAACTTACAAACAATAGATGTCAGGCTAATTGGTCGATAGTTTCCTGGATGAGACTTGTCCCCCTTTTTGAAAATTGGTGTGACATTTGCAAGTTTCCAATCCGACGGAACTTTTCCAGCTGTTAAAGATTTATTGAATATGATTGAGAGCGGTTTACAAATTTGATGTTTGGTTTCTTTTAAGACCCTAGGGGTAATTTTGTCTGGACCAGGAGCTTTGCTTACTTTAATCTTTTCAATTGTGCGTAAAATGTCACTTTCTACGATGAGCACGCCACTTAACATCTTTTCGGTCCTTCTAACCTCCGGCGGTTGAGGTGATAAACAATCTTCGTCGGTAAATACGGATGCGAAAAAGTTATTTAGGATTGTAGCCATTTCATTTTCATCGTTCGTGTGGTTACCATTTTCATTAGCAAGCGGTCTGATACCACAAGTGAGTGACTTTTTATTATTTACATAGCTAAAAAATTCTTTAGGATTAGATTTACTTGTTTCCGCTATATATTCTTCAAGATTTTTCTTGCTTCGTTTTATTAATTTCTTGGTTTCGCGGCGAATTCTGTCCAACTCTAGTTTGTCAGCCTCGTTTTCTTGTGAGCAAAGGGACTGAAGTCTGTTGTTTGTGCTGAAGGCCTTACTGTAAAAGTTAGATTCGGCACCGACCCTCGGGAGGATTCCTGAGATTATGATGTTACTGGCATCCGTTTTACGTTTATACTGCTTGATCATGCGGCGGTATTTCTCAAACAGTTCCTCAGACAGGGTTGTCTTTACGTCATTTGTCCCCGCGTGAATGACAAAGAGGGTGTTTCGGTCGGCATTTCTCGTGACATCATCGCACGCTGCAGTGATGTCGTCCAGTCTGGTACCTGGATAGCAGTAACGTTTTCTGCGGCCGTTTGATGAACGACCACAGAACTCAACCAGCTGGCCACGCACCATGGAGTTCCCAACTAGGCGAGTCTCGAACTCATCCTCCATGGTGTCTGCCAGCACCTGGAACCTATTGAAGGTAGTGGGGGTCAGTAAATCCTTGGTTGCCTGCTTCGGTTTGGCTCCATTCCTTACAGGTTGGAGCCCGACATCCTGTGAAGCAGGAAGAGAAGCGTTAAGTGGGGCAGGCTGGAAGTTGTCCTGTGAGGCAGGCTGGGAGTTAGCCTGTGAAGCAGGCTGGGGGTTAGCCTGTGAGGCAGGCTGGGGGTCAGCCTGTGAGGCAGGCTGGCGGTTGTTCTGTGAGGCAGGCTGGGAGTCAACCTGTGAGGCAGGTAACACGTCCTCCCGTGAAGCAGGAGGGTCGTCTGGAGAGGGCACAGTCTCAGTGGAGGGCCTCTCCACCATCGATCCTCGGCTAATGGGTCTTCGTCAATATCGAGCCCTATATGAGCCTACCACGACTTTTTTTTTTTCGCGGCCTATAGCGCCGGTAGGCTTCTTCCCGGTGGGGCCTGATGGTCGGCCCAAGGATTCTTCCCGGTGGGTCCTGATGATCGGCCCAGCCCGTTCTGGCGCAGGCGAGTGTTTATAGTGGCGCCATCTTGCACTGGCTCATGCTGCCCTCCCGGAGCTCATCTTTAATCCTAGAATCTAGAGTCCGGGTTGATAGGTGGTCTTCTGGACAGCATGTGGGTAGTTTTAAGCCACTCGGCGGCGGCTGAAAAATCCCAGCTTGGTGGCACCGGGCGGGGATTGAACTCGCGTCCTCCTGAACGCGGTGCTGTTACTCTGTCGATTCAGCCACCGCCTCCCCAAACTGCTGCCCATAACGGTCCACTGTCACATGCAGAGGAAGAGGACCGTATATAAAATAATCGTGTATAAACTACGACTATCTAAGACTACAACGACTGCATTCCACAACGGTTCAGTGACATGCTGAGGAAGAAGACCGTATGTAAAGTAACCGTGTATAAACTGTAACACTGACTACTAGATCCTAAGTTAACAAGGAAGGAAGACTAGGGAAAATCTACAACACAGAACTTGAAAATCTATATAACTGACTCCATCATGAGTTAACAATAAAATGAAAAAAGAAAATGTTCATGAAGGAAAAAAAAGGAGCACTCTTGTTACTGATTCTTAAAAGACGAATCATCACAATCCACTTCATTCCATCCCTTTGAAATATTGCCACGTTCCTTGTGTGTGTGTGTGTGTGTGTGTGTGTGTGTGTGTGTGTGTGTGTGTGTGTGTGTGTGTGTGTGTGTGTGTGTGCGTGCGAGAGAGAGAGAGAGAGAGAGAGAGAGAGAGAGAGAGAGAGAGAGAGAGAGAGAGAGAGAGAGAGAGAGAGAGAGAGAGAGAGAGAGAGAGAGAGAGAGAGAGAGAGAAAGTCATTTTCACTGCACGAACCAAAACACATAAGAGGTGCGAGTCATTTACGTCTGCATCAAAAACACGTCAACAAATAACAACGTTTGAAATGCATTGCGCGTCACTCACATCCTATTACTGCAACGTCAAATTTACCTGATATTATGTTCGGACGGAAATATAAACACGACTATAAACACGGATCCAAGGTCTTCTATATATGCTACTGGACTCCCTACAGGCACTTGTTGACGGTCTGTTCTTAGCGCCGTGACCCTGAGTGCGCGTCTCTGATTCAAGCCGTATTCTTAACGTGTCGGCATCTGACTTCGCCTGTTTCAAAATTCCTCTCGGAGAAGTTGCTGGGTTATGCATGGACTGTTTTGTGGGAGAAGATAAATGTTTTCCACTGGAGTTCTTAGCATGAGGGAAAAGCAACAACAGTGTAGCAAAAGTGGCAATCTATCGAGTCTCAAATCTGAAACCCACGTCGCTCCGCCTCTCTGTAACGAAGACCTTGTGTATACAGAGACTTAGGAAAGGAAAGAATGCGCCTCACTGCCTTTATTTATATATGTTTTCCTTGCATCAAAGGAAGGTCAAATTGAACGTAGGGAAAACTTCGCAAGCAATTCAGACTCTTTCGTCTTTTGAAACTTTTATAAATTGAAAACAGCGCCATGGGCAGAGAACGAGATACCCAGATCATGACAGTCTGCTTACCTATAGGGATTCTGAGTCTCTCCAGCTACGGCCGTGTTCTCAAACCTTTCAGGGCCTACACACCCACACTTGATAAGGCTTTGGTAGAGTCTGTGTTGGTATTTCCATGGTTAATTTTATGAGCTTAGTGATAGTTTGACAAGGCCTCTGCGCCATGAGTGTGAAAATGACACATTATCAAACCTTTCAGGGCACACCCACACTTGATAAGGCTTTGATATAGGTTGTGTTAGTATTTCCATGTTTAGTTTTACGATCCTAATGACAGTTTGACCATGAATGTGGAAAATACACATTCTAAAACCTTTCTTGGCTTACACATCCACATTTGATAAGGCTTTGATTGAGACAGTGTTAGTATTTCCATGGGTAGTTCAGCGAGCCTAATGATAGATGGACAAGGCTTCTGCACGATGAATAAGAAACACATACATGAGAACCCGACTAATCTCCTTTGTGGCCTTGAGAATTAGACGCTGTGAGAGCCGAAAGCGTCTGAGAATTCAGACCCAAATGTCTTCTTATAGACGACAGCAGAGGCGCTAACAGACAGAAGGCCACAGCTAGCAACACAAGGCAGAACAGGTCGAAAAATAAAGGCTAATGAGCACGTACTAATAAATTAATCCAGAATTGTTTTGGGGGGAAACTTTGAATAATGGAAACCCGATGAAAAAATACCTATAATTTTTTTAACGACTTAAAGTAGTATAAATATATATTGTTTATGAGGCGCTTTGATGAATATAATTATACTAATGATGCCGGGAAAATTCCTACCCCCGCCCCCCCCAACACACATACACAGATACTAACAAACCAACAAACATACACACTCTTATATCTAACTGTCTATATCTATTTATTTATTATCTATCTCTATATCTATCTGTATCTTATGTCTATCTATCTATCTATCTATTTATATATTTCACGCTATCTCTGTCTACTTATCTATCAGAAGTGGAATTGGACCTTTAACAAACAGCGACGGTGCACAAGTGACTGACAGCCAACACGTTGCAAACCTATTAAACAATTACTTTTCCTCGGTGTTTAATAATAACAGTCCTCCCGCCACCACCACCAACACCAGTACTAATGTAAATCCCGAGCATGCATTGTCTAACTTTGAAATAAAACCCGATGAAGTCCTTACAGCCCTCAAATCACTTAAAACAAATAAAAGTCCCGGACCTGACAAAGTATATCCAACTCTGCTGAAAGAAACAAAGAGCGAAATACTCTCCTCCCTCACAACCGTATTCAATATGTCCTTGCGACAAGGCATCGTCCCTTCAGATTGGAAAAAGGCTAACGTGACACCGATTTTTAAGAAAGGAGACAAAAAAGTACCAGGTAATTACAGGCCCATTAGTCTAACTTCGGTTGTAGGTAAGCTACTTGAGGGCATAATTAGAGACAAAATTGTGAGTTACCTTGAAAGCCACTCATTGATTGGGGACTCACAACATGGCTTCTGAAACAAAAGATCCTGCCTATCAAACCTATTAACCTTTTATAACGACCTCTTCACTGTTTATGACGTAACCAAATCACTGGACGTAGTCTATCTTGATTTCCAGAAAGCGTTTGATAAAGTCCCGCATCATAAATTACTTTACAAATTAAAGCAAATAGGTATTGACGGTCAAGTAAACCAATGGATCGCGAATTGGTTGAGCAACAGACAACAAAGAGTAGTGATTGACGGATTTAACTCAGAGTGGGCGCCTGTCACTAGTGGCGTCCCTCAGGGCTCGGTTCTTGGCCCAGTGCTCTTCATTATTTACATCAACGACGTGGATGTTGGACTCAATAACCGCATTAGTAAATTTGCAGACGACACAAAGATTGGTAACTCGGTTCTGACTGACGAAGACAGGCAAAGCCTCCAAGAGGATTTGCACAAAATTTCAGCTTGGTCGGATAGATGGGAGATGCCCTTTAACGTAGACAAGTGCCAGGTCCTTCAATTTGAAACAAAAAATAAGAAGTTCGATTACGAAATACGCAGCGTTAAACTCACAAGTGTTCAGTGCGTTAAGGACCTGGGGATTAAAATCGCGTCAAACCTCAAATTCTCACAGCAATGCATCGATGCAGCAAATAAAGCGAACAGAATGTTGGGCTTCATTAAAAGAAACTTTGTATTCAAGAATAAAGATGTAATACTCCCGCTCTACAACAGTTTAGTCAGACCCCACTTGGAATATGCGGTACAGTTTTGGTCTCCCCACCATGCAAAGGATATTGCTAAATTAGAAGGTGTTCAGCGTCGGGCAACGAAAATGATCCCTTCCTTGCGCAACAAATCCTACGAAGAAAGGCTTTCTACCCTTAACAGGTTCTCTCTTGAGAAACGTCGCCTCCGAGGAAAACTGATCGAATGTTTTAAAATACTTAATGGTTTCACGAATGTAGACAGATCAACATTGTTTATGATCGATGACACTTTGCGCACGAGGAACAATGGCGTAAAACTCAGATGTAGACAAGTAAATTCAGACTGCACCAAATTTTTCTTCACCAACGTTGTAGTGCGAGAATGGAATAAGCTTCCACCATCAGTGGTCCAGTGTAACACGATTGACTCCTTCAAAAATAAGCTCGACCGTCACTTCCTTCAACTTAATATCAACTAGAGTAGAAATGCAACGTTTTGGAGTCTTCTGATTAATGTAAAATCACTTAGGTTTAAGGACAGACCACTAAGTCTGGACCATGGGGTCTGTGTGGTCTGATTTTCTATGTAAATCTATGTAAATCTATGTAAATCTATATATAATTACTTAGCCTGTATATCTGTCTATATTACCTATTAAACCAGCTTTGTATCTATCCATCGATCTATCTATCTAACCTTACCATAACCTAACCATTCCCAGAAGAAGCCAGGAGCAGCCCCGCACACAACACATGCCACGACACACTCACGTTCCGCCCTGTAGTAACCCGACACACACACGGCATGTCCAAGGACTGCACCAGGTTACCCGAGGCTGCGCAACGTACCTGTGGAAAGAAATGAAGATAAATTACTTTGTTTTACCTATGAATGAGATGCCTGCAGAAGGAGAGAGGGAGAGAGAGGGAGGGAGGAGGGGGAAGAGAAAGGAAGAGAGAGAGAGAGAGAGAGCGAGAGAGAGAGTGTCTGTGTGTGTATGTGTGTGTCTGTGTGTGTGTGTGTGTGTGTGTGTGTGTGTGTGTGTGTGTGTGTGTGTGACTGTATCTACCCCAACCACCCAGACACACACACACACACACACACACACACACACACACACATACAATAAATACATATCTACCTCTACCATCATCATCAGTACAATAAAACCACAACAAAAATACACATCACCACCACCTTCATCACCACCACCTCCACGCGAGCACAAGCACAACACACAGCGCCGCGCCTCGACAAACACACACGACTTACATGCAAGAAAGGACGGCAAGCACGGGGAGAAAAAGCCTTGTGTGTGTGTGTGTGTGTGTGTGTGTGTGTGTGTGTGTGTGTGTGTGTGTGTGTGTTATGATGACGCAGGACGGGGAGCCATAAACGTAAGCTAGGAGATGAGAAGTGAGGTGATAAAAGAAAATATAAAGAAAAGAAACAAAAAAATAAAAATAAAACGAAGGAAAAATACAAATGGAAAAATAAAAAGAAGTACAAGAACCACAACAAAAACAAGAACAACAAGAACAAGAAAAAGGAAGAGAAAGAAGACAAACAAGGAAAAGAAGAAAGCAAACTACCACCACCATCGTAACCACCACCACCACCACGTTCCCTTCCTTTACATAAATCATATCTAAAGAGGCCAAAAAAGACTGTTTCCTCACGCTCATGGTGCAGAAACTTAGTCAAACTACCACCAGGGTCATAAAACTACCCCTGGAAATGCCCACAAATCCCACGAAAGCCTTGTTAAGTGTATGTCCTTGGGCGACGAAAGGTTTAAGAACATGACCCAGAGAGCGTTGGTGGCAGCGAGGGGGCGTGGAAGGCGGGGACCGAGGCATCACCAGGGACGTCCTCGAGTGTGTTAGGGAAGTGTACCCGAGAAGCAAGTTTGAACACACGAGGAAACTTCATTCACCCGGGAAAAAGTTATATATGTTAGCAGCACGAGCGAGTGACTGCCAGGGAGGAAATTATTGAAGTGGAAATAATAAAGTAGCGAAAAAAATGTGATTAATGCAAAAAGGGCACAGGAACAGAACAAGATTACAGAAAAAGTTATAAATGTCCACGGCACGAGCGAGTGACTGCCAGGAAGGAAACTGTTAGTGGAAAATAATATTAAGTGTCGAAGAAAATGAGATTAGTACGAAAAGGAACCCGATAAGAGAAAAAACAAAACAAATATATTACAAATGTCTACAGAACGACCTACGACGAGAGGCAAATTCTGTTAACAGTTAAAGTGCAAGAAAACGAAAAGAGAAAGGAAAAAAACGTGATTAATAGTCCAGAAACAGAACAAAAAAACACGGCAGTAAATCACAAATGTCTATAGAACTGCCGACGACAGTAGGCAAATTCTACTGACTGTTAAACGGAAAGAAAACAAGAAGGGAAAGAAAAAAAACGTGATTAATAGCCCAGATACAGAACAAAAACAAAACAAAAAAAAATCACAAATGTCTATGGAACTACCGCCGACATGAGGCAAATTCTACTAACTGTTAAACGGAAAGAAAACGGAAAGCGGACAGTGTTAATCACGGACCGGGTACAATTGACACCCCACTCTTAGTACGATCAAAAGGCAGCCAAATAGCACACTAGGGAGGGTAATGTTTAATCAGAAAATATGTCACAGTACGAAAAGTCTAGTGGACAGAGGTGGACGGGAAATAGGACAGACTCAACATGTAGTGCAGAGGGAAGCAAGTAATATGTAGCTGGTGTGGGCCATAGCGGGACACACACACACACACACACACACACACACAGCGGCAGCCTCAGGTCGGTATTGCCAGACGCTTCCACCTCTCACATCAACGATTTCCAAAGGCCAAAAAGGAAATCAGTCGGGTTCTAAATTTCTAATGAGTGTTTTTTTAGGGTCATGGTACAGAAGAAGGGTCAAACTACACCAGGGTCATAAAACTACATTTCGAAATGCCCACAGCTCCTACGAAAGCCTTGTCAAATGACTGTTTCTTTAGGTTCATGGTGCAGAAGGGTCAGACTACCACCAGGATGATAAAACTATATCCGTGGAAATGCCCACAACTCCTACGAAAACCTTGTCAAATGTGTGTTTCCTTAGGTTTATGGTGCAGAAGAAGGGTCAAACTACCACCAGGGTCATATAACCACCCTTGGACATGTCCCAAACACCTACGAAAGCCTGTCAAATGTGTTTTCTTTAGGTTTATGGTGCAGAAGTGGCCAGGTCAGCAGCCACACAGGTGGGTGGTGAGGTAGAGGTAGTTGTAGATAGTCGGATGTGACGCACTATTCCAGTGAAACGACAGTTGATATATGGCGCACACTCGGCGAATAAATTAAACATCTTCTATGTAAATACCCGTAGCATTATTCAGAAGCGTAGCCACTTGATAAGACATGCAATTACTGAAGAACCCGACTTCATTTTGATCACAGAAACATGGCTAAATACGCGTGACAAGCATCAGTTAAGTGAAGCAGCTATCAATGGTTACAACGCGTTTGCTAAGTGTCGTCTACACAAAAAAAAAGGTGGAGGTGTAATAATATATGCTAAAAGTAATTTAGAAGTCATTCAGCTTAACACAACCGAAACAGAGGCTTATGATTCATTGTATGTACAAGCGACGATCAATAATGAAAAGTATGTTCTTGGCGTAATTTACCGACCTCCTAAATCAAATGAAGACATTGATGGAAATCTCTACGCAGAGATAAATAAAATTATCAGAAACAGAAATGCAATAATATGCGGCGACTTCAATAACCCCTCTGTTAACTGGTCTGCACTCTCTGCCGACAGGGAAGCTAGATTAATAAATTTTGCGCAAGATACATTTCTTTATCAAACAGTTACCGCGCCGACGCCAGGAAATAACACTCTGGATTTAGCCTTCACGACCGACAGCCACCTCATAACCGCCTGTGAGGTCGGCGAGCAGTTTGTAAGCAGTGACCACAACATAATCAGATGCGTTCTAAATATTGAAACAAAAGCACGAGAAAACTCACTCCTAATGCCTAACTATTGTAAAACAAAGTTTACGGACCTAAGAAAAGAATTGGTTTCAGTAAATTGGAATCATTTGCTAAATAACGTCAGCGTTCAAGAAAGGTATAATCGTTTTACTGCACAAGTCACAGCGAGCGTAAATAAATTCGTCCCACTCAAGCCACGAAGGACAGAGAATCAAAAGCCGTTATGGATGACTAATTACCTGCAGAAAATCATCCTCGAAAAAAGAAAACTGTATAAGAAATATAAAGTGTCACACACTTCACAGGATCATACTAATTATATCAATATCAAGAGAGAGTGCGAAAGGAAAATCAGAAAACAGAAACGCTAGTATAAGATGAAAATATCACTTGATGCGAAGAAAAATCCCAGATTATTTTTCAGTTACATAAGAAGGAAAAAAACTGTAAAAAAATATATCGGCCCACTATTAGTAAATGGCGACACGATTAATGATGACAAAGGCATGGCATCGGTCCTAAATTCAACCTTTAGTAGCGTATTCACAAAAGAGAACGTGACATCGACCCCAGCCCCAAGGACTATTTTTCAAGGTCCTGAAGAACATACGCTTGCGTTGACCGAAATTGATATCAGTGAAGTGCGTGCGTACCTGCAAAAAATAGATTTAAATAAATCTCCGGGCCCCGACAATTTATCTCCTCGCATGTTAAGAGAATGTAGTCAAAAACTAGAATTACCCAAAACGTTAATGTTCAACAAATCATTAGCACAGGCTAGTCTGCCTCTAGAGTGGAAAGAAGCCAATGTTACCCCCATATTTAAAAAAGGAGATAAAAAACAAGCCAGTAATTATCGTCCTATCAGCCTTACGTCCGTCCTAATTGGATTATTCGAAAAAATAATCAGGGATAAAATGATCACTTTCCTAGAAACAAATGATTTGATAACTGACAATCAGCATAGATTTCGTAGTAATCGATCTTGCCTTACCAACTTATTAACTTTTTTCAACGACGTTTACTCAAGTTGGGACGCCCGAGCCCCATATGACGTAATTTACCTGGACTTTCAGAAGGCGTTTGATAAAGTTCCCCACGTTAGGCTTATTTAAAAAATGCGTTCCCCCACTATTAGTGACCATCTATGTGCGTGGATTCATGACTGGCTCACCGACAGAGAACAGCGTGTAGTTCTTAATGGTGAAGCATCCGACTGGCAACCCGTAATCAGTAGCGTGCCCCAAGGTTCGGTCCTGGGGCCAACACTATTCATAGTTTACGTGAACGATTTAGAGACTGATATCCTGTCAAAAGTAGCCAAATTCGCCGACGACACCAAATTAAGAGGTACGGTAACGAACAGTAAAAATTGCGAGATAATTCAATCAGACTTAATAAGACTTTCCGATTGGAGCGAAAAATGGCAAATGTGTTTCAACGTAGATAAATGTAAAGTAATCCTAACTTTAAATATCAGCTTCAAGGACATGAGCTCAGCGAAGTAAAACAAGAAAAAGATCTTGGTGTCATTATCAGTAACACTATTAAAATGAGTGATCAATGTTCTGCGGCTAGTAAAAAAAGCCAATATGAAGCTAGGATTAATTTCAAGAAACTTTGATTATAAATCACCCGAGCTTATGAAGAGATTATATTTAGCATTTGTAAGACCACACCTAGAATACGCCGTTCAGTTCTGGTCACCGAATTATATAAAAGATCAAGTTTGCTAGAAAGGATACAGCGACGAGCAACCAAGCAAATTCCAGCGTTTAAAGCGTTTAGATATGTTTTCTTTAAAGAAGCGAAGAGTAGGAGGGGACTTAATTTAAGTGTTCAAAATCCTTAATAGATTCGAAAACATTAACCCAGACAGTCTATTTCAGAGAGACACCAACACAATAACACGCAGCAACGGTATGAAGTTAAAGGGAAACCGATGTAACACATTGGCGCGCAGAAGTTTTTTCAATAATAGAGTCGTCAATCACTGGAATAGACTCCCACCGCCAGTAGCTAGCGCACAGAGTATTAATAGCTTCAAGTCTTCATTGGATAAGTATTTCAGGGATATAAGATTTTACTGACCCTTTTTCATATGTTTCAGGCAGTGAGGTGTGGGAACAGTAAAGTAAACAGGATACTGGAGCGTACCCCTGTACCGAAGGTAAACGAAGATCAAGCCTCTACCGGTAACCCCTGAAACTACATCTCACCCCATCGTGAGCAGTCCAACTTAAACAGACACCCTCCTCATAGACCGACAGGTCTTCTGGTGTCTGTTCTTCCTATGCATTCCTGTGTATTCCACCTCCTCCTCCTTCTCTTTCTACCTACCCTTTTCCCGCTCCTCATTTTTAACTCGAGATCACAGGCTTCCTTATATTTGACAGCCTTCATAAGCACGCCGCCTGCCCTAAAAACTGTGAGCGCGCGTGTACACGAACTGGAGGGAAAGAAATGAAGGAAGGAAAGAAAAGGGAGGAAACCAGGGGAAAAGTGAGGAATACAGCCGTGAGTGAAAGAAGAGGGAGGAAGAGAAAGAGTGGAGTAGGAGGAGGAGGAGGAAGAGGAGGAAACATGAAATGCAGGCAACAGAAAGCCTATTGGCTCATTACGAGGTCGCCCACTTGGGTGATTTAATCTGCTCGACAGCCACTTGGGGCTTGAAGAGCAGATGAAAGCAACTCGATATTGAGGAGCAGATGAAATCACCTCGATATTGAGGAGCAGATGAAAGCACCTCGATATTCAGTTTACTCTACTCCCGACGCAGCGAAATGACGGTCGATTCTATATTTGAAGGAGTTGATGGTATTCGCATTTACTACTTCTGAAGGAAGATTGTTCCAGTGGCGGATGACTCGGTTTGAAAAGAAACTCCTTCCAATGTCTGTGTTACATCGACTCGACTGAATGGGTAAACCGTTATTTCTAGTTCTTGAGGTGGTTTGCAGTTGAAAGAAATTGGAGTAATCGACGTTATTGAACTTTTTCAGGTACTTGAAGACTTGAATCATATCTCCTCGTAGGCGTCTTTTCTCCAATGTAAAGAGATTGAGTCGCTTGAGTCGTTCCTCGTACGGTTGGGCCCTTAAGGTTGGAATCATCTTCGTGGCACGTCGTTGAATCCTTTCCAGTAAAACAATGTCTTTTCTGTAATTAGGAGACCAGAACTGTACTGCCTACTCGAGGCGCGGTCTTACCATGGAGTTATACAAGGACAGCATCACGTCTGGCGTTTTACACTCGAAATTCCTCGCTAAGAACCCGAGCATAGTGTTGGCTTTGTTATATGCTTTTTTACAGTGATTCGCGTGTTTCAGGTCACTGCTGATAGTGACTCAAGATCATTTTCCTCCTGCATCGCCTGCAGAGGTTTCACATTCATGATGTATGTGTGGTTATTATTTCTGGACCCAATGTGCATGACTTTACATTTGTCAGCATTGAAGGACATTTGCCAATTTTCCGACCATTCGATAATGTGATTGAGGTCTTTCTGAATGATTTCGCAGTCGGTCTTTGTGAGGGCCTTTCCACCCACCTTGGTGTCATAAGCAAATTTGGATATTGTGGATTTCAGTCCTGATTCTAGGTCATTGATATATATCATGAAGAGAATGGGTCCCAGCACTGACCCTGAGTCACTCCACTAGTGACTGGAAGCCAATCGGAAGGCTGTCCGTTGAGTAGTACTCGTTGTTTTCTGCTGGTGAGCCAATCTCTTATCCACGCGATCAGATTGGCTCCAATGCCCGCCGAGTGCAGTTTCTTAAGGAGTCACTCGTGCGGTACCTTGTCGAAGGCTTTCTGAAAGTCCAGGCATATAACATCACTGGGGATGTGGGCATCCCAGTTCTTATATATACCTTGGAAGAAGTCTAATAAATTTGTTAGGCAGGAGCGCTTGTTTCTGAAACCATGCTGGGTGTCGGAGATTATATTATTGTCTTCGAGAAACTTAACAAGTTTGTCTCTAATAATCTTTTCGAGTATTTTTCGTGCCACTGACGTCAAACTTATGGGCCTGTAGTTTAATGCAACGCTTTTGTCTCCTTTTTTGAAAATCGGTGTTACGTTTGCCATCTTCCAGTCTTCCGGGACCTTGTTCAATTGAACTGACCGGTTGAATAATTATGTTAGTGAGTGGTTGAAGTATTTGTTGTTTAAGCTCTTTTCATAACCGCGGGGACAAACTATCGGGTCCCGTTGACTTGTTCGTGTCCAGTTTGTCCAAGTACTTTTTCACTTCTTGGTCGCATATTGCGTCAATTTCTTGCGGCGTGATCCCCCTCGGCGGGTCAGTGCCCTCGGGAATGGTTTCGATGTCCTCGACTGTGAATACGGATGCGAAGTTACTGTTGAGGATTCTGGCCATCTGTTTACTGTTCAGAGTTACAGATCCAGTCTCGTCTGTCAGGGAACCAATATTTGATTTTACTTTCTTTTTCAATTTGATGTATGTGAAGTCTTGATGTCGCGCGCTATTTGTTATTCACAGTTGCGTTTACTACTCCGAATAAGGGTGCGACGAGCTCTGAGGGTGGTGTGGTACTGTGTACGGGCTTCGGTCGTGTCATTCTCTTTCATTAGATTATAATTCCTTTTTTTTAAGGTTTACTACCCTTTTTATTTCTCTGGTCATCCACGGTGGATCTACGGCACCATTTACTCGCCTGGATTTCGTAGGCACTGTAGCCTTTTCTACCCCCAAAAGCTTATCTTTGAAGTCGTTCCACACGTTGTTAAGTGGGTTCAAGGTCGCAGGGGGAAGCAGCTCACGGGGTAGGTTGAAATTTGCTTTTTTGTAGTCTGGTATCACTGACGGATTGTCTACGAGTTTGTGACTTATGTTGACATTAAAACGGATTAAGTGGTGATCGCAACCAGTAATTTTCTCACCAACTTCACAGTCGCGAGTGAGGTCGGGGTTACTTACTAGTACCAGATCCAGCAGATTGTTTTCTCTTGTCGGTTGAGTTACGACTTGAGTGAGGAACGAATCCTCCACCATTTCTATAAGCCAGTTACCCTCTTGATCTCCAGTAAATTCTCCCCAGTCAATGTTAGGGCAACTAAAGTCCCCAGTTATCATTGCTTCTTTGATTTGTGTTAGAGAGTGAAGCTCTTCGTACAGGGCAGTGTCGTCTGCTGCAAGATCTATAGTAACAGGTCTCCTCACTTCAGACGTATTTTCGCAGATGCTGGCGCACTGACGTTACCAGGCTGTTCGAGGGTAGGTTCAGCGGGGCCGATGGGGTCAGTCGCTCTTCCAACCTCCGTGTAGTAACAGCTAGCTGGCAGTCGCTCTCAGTTTCTCACTCACACACACACACACACACACACACACACATGTAAGCTAGTAATAAGAATGGAGTAGAGGGTATCTACGCATAGCCATTGACAAGGCACATTATAAGAATTACATATAGAAAAAATATGAAGTAGGGAGATATACAAAATATTATAGCTGTTATGCGTACATTTGAGTTTGTGAGTAAACACACACCACACACACAATACTTACTACTACTACTAATAATAATGACAGCATCAACATCTGGGGGCAAATATGGGGTATTCTTGAGAGAGAGAGAGAGAGAGAGAGAGAGAGAGAGAGAGAGAGAGAGAGAGAGAGAGAGAGAGAGAGAGAGAGAGAGAGAGAGAGAGAGAGAGAGAGAGAGAGAAAACGGCAGCGCAATGAGAGAACGGGGAGTATAGAATAGTTTCCCGTCTTCCTCACTGTCTCACAGCCAGCTGACGTCACAGGCTGCGCAGTGGAGGTAAAGTGAGGAGACCTGTTACTATAGATCTTGGTCTGCTGCCTGTTGTTTTGGAGGCCGCAAGTCGCAAGTGTTAGTTTCTTATTACTCGCGGTTATTTCCACATAGACGGAATCGTAATTCTCTGCATCCTGTTTGTCTATTTTTATGGCTGGGAGCGTACTTTTTACGTAGCAAATTACTCCTCCTTTCTTGTGGTTTCGATTTTTGTGGAAGCTTTCGTACCCGGGGAATGACAGTTCGGATACTAGATGTGCAGAGTTGGCCCAAGTCTCTGTGATGGCTACCTCATCTGGTTTCTCTGTTGCAATATACGCCCTAATTTCGTAATTTTTGGGTATTCTTCCATCCCGTCCGCTGGTAATCATGTGAGCTGAGGTGATGTGTCTTGTAGTAACCGAGGGAAAGACTTACTACTACACCACTTACTACTGAACTTTGATGCTGTACTTGAGAGGTTACTACTCTACAATACTATGCAAGAGTTAACCAGCATCTTCATTCTTTCATCCCGTCCGCTGGTAAAACGGTGAGCTTAGGCTGTGTGTGTCTTGTAGGAGCTGAGGGATAGGTTTACCACTACAACATTTACGACTATATGCTATTCCCCTACCAGTATTTCCCTAGCCCACGCGCCGACTACTAAAAAGAAAAAGCCACTCCATAAAGAAAAAGTATAAGTGTAGCTTCCACATATTGAAAAAAATGAAGGCATACATAACATTCTAACCTCGCAGGTCAGTATAATATTTTCTGGCGGCGTGGAAAAAAAAAAGGTAAAAAATGTCGCCCGTTAATAAAGAAAAACAGAAAATTCTGCTGTGGGAAAAATATTAACGTTAGGAACACACACACACACACACACACACACACACACACACACACACACACACACACACACACACACACACACACACACACACACACACACACACATACACAAGCGAGGTAGATGACGTCATTTACAAACAAGAGCTTTCCGCGTTGGTCCAATGGCGCGGCTGATTCTTGAGGAGGCGGCTTCCGGAGACACGAGGACAAGGGAGAACGAGACGGAGAAGACGGAGGAGGGAGCTGGAGGAAAGGAGGAAGAGAGAAGAGAGGGGAGGGAAAGGAAGGAGGGAGAGGAGGGACGGAGAGAAGTTATAGTGACGGAAGGGTTGACGAATGAAGGGAAAGAAAGAGGCAGGTGGTAACGAGAGGGTGGAGGAAGGGAAGGAGGGAGAGAAGCAGGGAGGGAGGATAGGAAAAAAAGGAGAAAGAGAAGGGAAGGAAAGAAGCAAGTGGTAAAGGAAGGGTTGGAGAGAGGGAGGAAGAGAGGGAGAGAGGAAAGGACAGGAGATAGTGACGTAAGAGCTAACAGACGGAGGGAAGGGGGGAGGGAGGGAGGCAGAGGAGGGAAAGAGAGAACTAGATGGGCACGGGAGGGCTGGAGAGACGAAGGAAGGGAGAGACAGAGAGGGAAGGACAGGAGTTAGTGACGTAAGGAGTAACAAACGGAGGGAAGGAGAGGAAGGGAAGGGAGAGAAGGGAAGGAAAGAAGCAGGTGGTGACGGGAGGTCTGGAGGAAGAGAGGTAGGGAGAGAAGGGGCGGAGAAAAGAAGGGCTAACAGACGGAGGAAGGGAGAGGAGGGACGAAGAGGGAGAGAAGGAGGGAGGGAAGAAGAGACAGAAGCAGGCGGTGACGGGAGAGGTGGAGGAAGGGAAGAAGGAAGAAGGAAAGGACAGACGGAGTTAGTGACGTAAGAGCTAACAGACGGGGGGAAGGACAGAAGAGACGAAGAAGAAGAGAAGGAGGGAGGGAAGAAGAGACAGAAGCAGGAGATGGCGGGAGGAACGCTCTAAGCTTTTCCTCCATTCACCGCGGCTCGTCCCTCACGCCGCTAAGCGCCTCTTCGCGTCTGCATCTGCCATTGGTCAGTATTCTTAGACGCTTTGGCCTCGCACATCAATAATTTCCAAAGGCTGAAGAGATCAGTCGAGGTCTAATGAGTGTTTTGTTACATTCATGGCACAGAGGAATGATCACACTACCACTAGGGTCATAAATTACCCCTGGAAATGCCCACAACTCCTAGGAAAGTCTTGCCAAATGTATGCTCCTGGGCGCCAGAAGGTTTGAAAATACGGGCCATTGTGTTTTCCGCGCCGCCGTTCAGCGTACAACTTCTCACTCGTGTAAAGGAAGCCGTCCCCGCCGAGGTGCAGCGGAGAGCGATTCGTTTCGGAGTCTTTGGTTTTATTTTCCAGCGCGTCAGTGAGTCCCCGCAGTTACTGTCGCGGCCTGAAGAGCGGACGGAGTTACAGATATAAATTAGGAGACGTCTTTCAGCAGCGGCGAGGCACGGCGAGGCACAGCGAGGCACGGCGAGGCATAGCGAGGCACGGCGAGGAAGGCTGGATCGGTATTCCCAAACGCTGCCGACTCCCACAACTATTTCCAAAGGCCAGAAAGGAGATCAGTCGGGTTTTTAGGAGTGCTTTTTCACCATAGTGGCACGGAACAATGGTCAGACTACTACCAGGGTCATAAAACTATCTCTGCAAATGCTCAAGACTCCTACTAAAGCCTTGTTAAATGTGCGTACTTGGGCGCTGAAATGTTTAAGAAAATGGGTCGGTGGCTGGGACGAGAGGCGTTTCAAAGCCACGCGTCTCAGGCTGTCACTCCTGACACCACCGTTGCCTGATTATCGTACTCAGAACATCGTATTTACCAGTTTCTGACCCATGACTATTGCAAAAAAACACCAACAACTAACCATTTCAATGATAACTACAAATGAATCTAGTTATTTGGGTGGAGGAGACAGTTTTTGGCTCGAAAATCAGCAAATATAAAAGCGATAGATGTACGATAATCTTGCAACGTTGCGGCCGGCACGTAGCAGGGAGCTTTTTGTGTGGATCAGTGTGTCGGTGTGCTCAGACGCCTCCGCCTCTCGCATCAACCCAACCCACCCACATGAACCCAAATGACTGGCGTACAATATTAACCCCTTGACTGTGAATTTCCTACTAGAAGACCCCACCAAGCTACAGAAATGGAACAGAAAATGGCTGCTACAATTCAATGAAGATAAATGTAAAGTCATGCATCTTGGGACGGGATATCCAGCACACCAATACCACATGGGAAACACTTCACTATCCACCACAGAGGCAGAGAAAGACCTGTGAGTATATGTTGCCAGGATACCAATGAAGGGATATCCAGCACACCAATACCACATGGGAAACACTCCACTATCCACCACAGAGGCAGAGAAAGACCTGAGAGTATATGTTACCAGGATACCAGTGAAGGGATATCCAGCACACTAATACCACATGGGAAACACTTCACTATCCACCACAGAGGCAGAGAAAGACCTGGGAGTATATGTAACCAGGCTACCAGTTAAGGGATATCCGGCACACCAATACCACATGGGAAACACTCCACTATCCACCACAGAGGCAGAGAAAGACCAGGGAGTATATGTAACCAGGCTACCAGTTAAGGGATATCCGGCACACCAATACCACATGGGAAACACTCCACTATCCACCACAGAGGCAGAGAAAGACCTGGGAGTATATGTAACCAGGCTACCAGTTAAGGGATATCCGGCACACCAATACCACATGGGAAACACTTCATTATCCACCACAGAGGCAGAGAAAGACCAGGGACTATATGTTACCAGGCTACCAGTGAAGGCCAAATCCGTGCCAATCGCAGCGGATGGGTTAAAGCCAGAAACAAAACAAAAAAAATGAAGAAAAATGAAAATAAATGACTAATAAAACCAGACACAACGAAATGCTGAACCGTAGATCCGGGTTCGAATCTTGTCAAGGCAATAATGATTCAGGTAACACCAAAGACCTGCCTCGCGTGATTAATGTGTGTGTGTGGGTGTGTGTGTGTGTATGTGTGTGTGTGTGGGTGTGGGTGTGTGGGTGAGTGTGGGTGTGTGTGTGTGTTTACCTCGTTGTTCTGTACAGGGTTTGTTTGTCTCCTGTTATCAAGTCTCCATATTTACTTTTATTCAACTCTTTATGTGTGTGTGTGTGTGTGTGTGTGTGTGTGTGTGTGTGTGTGTGTGTGTGTGTGTGTGTGTGTGTGTGTGTGTGTGTGTGTGTGTGTGTGTTTGTGTGTGTCGCCCCCATTCACCGACTCTCATAACAATACACTCCTTCCCCACCTCACCTCACCTCAACTCACCTCACCTAGTCTAACCTAACTTCACCTCGCCTTACCTAACCTAACTTAACCTAATCCTCATTTCACCTAACCTCACCTCGCCTCACCTAACCTAACATAACATAGCCTCAACTCACTCACCTACCCTCCCCTCCATTCCCTTCCCTTCTCCTCACCTAACCTCAACTCACCTAACCTAACCTCCCCTCAAAGCCTCGTTTACAGCGGCCGCGTCTCCCCCGCTGATGGCGACACCCCTGGACAAACAATGCGGCCCGGCCCGGTCATATCCACTTCCATTCGTCTGGCTGAAGGAACGGAGATACGCGTGGCCGCCGGCAGTTAGGGGGCCGCTCTGTTGACATTCGCCTGAGTACCTCGGGATCACGGTTGTTATACTGTGGTGTGTGTGATGGGGGGGGGAAGGGAGTGGCGTGAATAACTATACCTGGGGAAGGGAGTGTCATTCAAACCAATACCAGTCGACTTTAGCCATGCAAAACTGTACCCGGTGAATCTAGTGCCATGCAATACTGTACCCGGTGAATGTAGAGTGCCATGCAGAACAATACCCAATGAAAGCAGTGTGGCGTGAAAAACTATACCAGATGAATGTATGCAAAACTATACCAAGCGAAGCGGGTGTCATTTAAGACTATACCCGTTGATTTTTTGTCCTACATAACTATATAAGTTGACTGTACTATACTCACATGCAAAACTATATATACCCAATGAATGTACCGTACTGTCATGCGAATATACACCCGGCAAATGACCCGTTTCCTTCAAAGCAATTTCCAAAGGACAAAGAAGGGATCAATCGGGTTTTATTGACTGTTTTTTTAGGTTCATGATATAGAAGAAGTCAGTCTACCACCAGGGTCATAAAACTACCCCTGAAAAAGCCCACAACTCCTAGGAAAGCCTTGTCAAATATGTGTGCTTGGGCGCCGAAGTGTTTAAGAGTATAACCGTGTACCTCGTGAACAGACTCAGAAGCTAACCTTAACACACACAGCACAGAAACTACATAGCACACACTACTCTTACACCCGGCCACACGTAGGTCGTTTAAGGATGAGCCGCTGGAGTGGTCACGAGGCGCATTAAGATTCGGGAGAAAGGGCCGCAAGGGAAAGAAAAGTCGTCCGAAAAGAAAGACTTTGAAGAATACATCCGTCGGAGTTGTGCAGCGGTGAGTGATGACCAAAGCCTCGGGGCAAGAAAAACGGAAAGTGGCTGGCGGGGAGGCAGTAGCAGCGGTGGGGGCGGCTGTGGTGGTGGAGGTAATGGAGGTAGTAGCAGGTAGGAAGGAAAGAAATCGATGAGTGTGGCGGTGAAGATCAGCGGTGGGTGACTGGTTCTGGCTGGCTGCATGGTGCTGGTGGTGGAGTCTGACGGAGGGCAAAACTTTAGAATTTGCGGAAAACTAGAAAGGGAATGTGTATGAATTTCCTACGGTGACTTAGAACTTTTTTTTTCACCTTTGTTTTAAAGAATGTACGACTGGTTCTGGTTGGATGGCTGATGGAGTGGCTGACTGAAGGAAAAAAAATCAGCATTGGCGGATAACTAGAAAGGGAATGTGTCTTTACTTCCTACGGTGACTTAGAACCTTTTTTTTCTCTTTGGTTTATAAAATGCAAGACTGGTTCAGGTTGGATGACTGATGGAGTGGCTGACTGAAGAAAAAAAACCTTCAGAATTGGCAGAAAACTAGAAAGGGAATGTCTTTACTTCCTACGGTGACTTAGAACCTTTTTTTCACCTTTGTTATATAGAGTGCAGGATGGGTGGCTGGCCTGAGGCGGCTGTGACTGTGGATGACTGAACGAGAGACTTTGAGACTTTACGACAGGCAGAAGACTCGAAAGGGAATGTCTATTTATTTTTCACTTTTTCTTATAGTGTGCAGGACGAGCTTCTCTTTTTCTATCTATATTTTTTTCTCTCTCTACCCACCAGACTTAACAATGGGCAGATAATTCGGAAACGAATGTCTCTCTGTTTGCTACGGTGGCTTATAATCTATTTTTCACCTTTTCTTTTAATGTAGGATGAACTTCACCATTTTGTTTATTTCTTTCATTTTTTTTCTCTCTCCTCAGATTAGTTTCCTATATATCTCCCCTTTTTTTCTAGTGCAGGATGAACTTCACTTCTTTTCTCTCTTTCTATATCCTTTTCTCTCTCCGAACATCATCTTCATATATTTGACGCAGGGGGACATTCAGTGGTACCATTAAATGAAATCGTCAATCACTTCTTCGGCGCCTCCTCGGTCAGTGCCGCATCCTCTGAGACAGCGACCTTCAAAGCGAGCGACCCAGGGCCCATATTCCCAAACCTTTAGGCGCCCAAGTACACATAGTTGACATGGCTTTCGTTGTTATAGTAGGATATCAATGTATTATTATTATTATTATTATTATTATTATTATTATTATTATTATTATTTAATATCACCACGAATTAGGCATACAATTGTCAATGGAAAAAAACCACGACAGATAGATCACGCCACCTTATAGGAATGTCGTCCGTCAGTGTTTACCGTCTCAGTTGGTATACAAAGCATTTCATCAAGCTTAGAGGTCACCTTGACATACGTGACCAATTGTAACTTCATTATTTTCCAATCTGTAACTCGTCACTCCTTCACGAGAGTCCGACTGACACACACCTGCAGTCTCTCTCGATCAGACGCTCCTGTACATATAGGCTTAAGAATATATTCGCCTAAAGGAAGCTGAGTCTTAATCAACGCCTTTAAACGCCCCCCGGTACACCGTTACATCGTAGGTGTTCGGGTCATTTCTACGGGTAGTTTTATGGCCGTAGTGGTAGTTTGACTCTTCTTCTGTACCATGAACCTAAAAGAACGCTCATTAGAACCCGATTGACCTCCTTTTCGGCCCTGGGAAATAGTTGATGTGAGAGGTGAGAGGCGGAAGCGTCTGAGAATATCAACCCAAAGTTCTGTGTCCTCCAAACTCTCCCCACCGCCTCCTGGTTCTCCTGAAAGCAACACCCTCGCGACCCATTCCCGAGCCTCCTCACAGCACGAAGAGTTGTGTGCATCCCGCGGACTGGTATTTACTTTGCTCGTGAGGAAGAGGCGACACAAGGGAAACTAGGCTATTGGGACCCGGTGCTGCTTGGATGGGGCGCGAACTGAGCTTTGAAGATCACTCGCTGGCCTCGAGTTTTCCGTAGCGATGAATGCAAGAATGGAAGGAAATAAAAAGACGCCGAAGAAGTGACTGAAGATTTCCTCTGTGGAACTTTGCACCACTTAATGTTCCGCCACGTTAAGTATATGAAGCTAATGTGTGGAGGGAGAGAAATTGCTATATATAGAGACAGACAAAGAGATGGATAGATAGATAGAGAGAGGAAATGATGTATACAGATAGAAAAATGTTAAGTTCTTCCTACACTCAGTAAAGAAGGTCAATATATATGTTCAAAACCGCCAAAAATAAATAAGTATACATAGATTTTTTTCAGTAAAGGAAGCAGCTCAAGCAAAAAAAAAAAAAGCTTATCACTGCCCCATAACAGAGAATACAGACGAGTGGACAAAAGAGAAAAAAAAAGTACGGTAAGGTCAGGGGCATATGATCACATTGCTGCGCGTGGCCTCGGTGCTCATCTCCGTCGCATTAGCCCTTGAGTCTCTGATGGGTGGAGAGAGAAAAAAAATATGGATCGAAAAAAATACAATTCTTCCACCACTCCACAACAGAAGGCGCACAAGCACGCCCTCAGCCGCCGGTCCTGATACAGAGAGGAGTATTACCCATCCAGTGTCCCGCCCATTGTAAGTCGCCAGTAAATTTTAAGCCCCGCCGCGGACGTCCATAATTTCGTGAGGCAAAAATTATCGGAATAGAGGGGAAATAAATATCTACAAGCACGCAAGTAGTAACAAATGTACGGAAGTGGGGGGAAGTGGGGAGGGGGGGGTGGGAAGGGGGGTGGGGGGTCAGCGGGGGTTACGGAAGTGGGGGTAAGGAAGTGGGGGACTGGAAGTGGGGTTGGGGGTCAGCGGGGGTTACGGAAGAGGGGTATCTAGACCCCCATATATTTTATTTTCACCCCCTACCCTAACCCTCTTACACCCCCCCAAAAAAAAAAAAAAAAATCACTATTTCATAACCTCCCCCTCTCGGCTAGCGTACGGAAGCGGGGGGTGACAGGAGCGGGGTAGGTCGGTCAGCAGGGGAGGTGACGGAAGAAAGGGTGGTCAGCGGGGGGTGACGGAGTGGGGGTAAGACGGTCAGAGGGCCGTCATGGGGAGTGACGGAAGTGGGGGCATGCACAAAGTGAGGGTAATTGTTGTTGTTGTTGTTCTTGTTGTATACACACACACACACACACACGCACACACACACACACGCACAAACACACACACACACACACATATTCTGTGCTATATAAGCATCATACTTTAATAATTACCATCATTAATAGAGTTTCCGCTATGACTGAGACATATTCAGAGAACCTTCTCGATATTTTCCAATATCCTGCGCGCATAATAGTTGCAGGATATAGCAACTCTGGAAAATCGGAACTTGTACAGCAGCTTATTCTGAAGTATCATGAAAAGTTAAAAAAAATTGTCATATGTGGCTTAACGTCTCATCCTCTTCAAAGAAATAAAGAAATAGGACCTAAAGTTATAGTGTCGTCTGAAATAATTTATCCAATTGCCAACGAGGATACGTTTGATCAGAGAGGGACATTGTATGTACTTGACGATATTTTCATTGATGCTGTAAGGAACAAAATTGTGGTTGATGCTTTTACTCGCGGACGGCACAACAATATTTCATGCATATTTATCACTCAAAATCTATATATGGGTGGAAAGCATGCAAGGAATATTAGCCTGAACTGTTCTCATTTCCTCTTGTTAAGACAGCGCGATTTATCTCAAATTCACACTCTGGGCAGACAAATATTCGGGAAAGAGAAGGCAAACCAGTTTGTAGATATATATAAATATGCTGTATATTCACGTCCTTATGGATATCTTCTTGTTGATTTGGGTATAAATACTCCTGAGTCCCTACAGTTTCGCTCAAACATTGTTGGAGAACCCCCAGGTGAACGCGTATTCCAATGGTGAACTCCAGGAAGAAGGAACTCTTACACGCACTATACTCCCAACATAACGAACCCTATGGTTTAAGCTCTCAGGCGAAATTATGGGAGAAAGCAAAAAGTATAAATCCGGCAATAACACGTGATGACGTATTCAACTTTTTGAGAAGCAATAAAACATATACATTGCATAAGCTACAGACTAAAAAAATTCCCCGGCAAAAGATAATAGCCTCAAAACCCAAAGTAATCATGGCTGCCGATTTAGCAGACGTGAGACATATAAGAAAGGAAAATAATAACATAGGCTACTTGTTAGTATGCATAGACGTGTTTTCTAGGTATATGCAAGTTGTCCCGTGTCGGAATAAAGACGCAAATACTATGCTCGTGGCCTTTAAACAAGTGGTGGAAAATAAAGATTCTGAAGGCTTACGAAGATTAAACACCGACTTGGGCACAGAATTCTGGAATCGAAAAGTAAGAAACTATTTATGTTCCCGGGGCATTAAGCTATACAGTGTGTACTCAAGTGAGATCAAAGCAGCCTTGGCAGAGCGGGCCATTCGTACACTTAAAGCACGCATCTACAAGTTCATCACGTCTCAAAATTCTTCAAGATATATTGATCAGCTGCAAAACATGGTCAGTGCCTACAACCGCTCGCCCCATTCTGGACTGAAGAACAAACAAACTCCCATTGATATTCATAACTTAAAAACCCATCTGCAATCAAACGGCAATTCCACGCAATGTATAAAACCCCGAAGCAACCAGCGTCTTCCATCAGTTCTCGACTGGCAGTTGGGGAAATAGTTCGCCTTGTTGGAAGTGCTCGTTCCTCTGTATTCCATAAAGGATACACGCAGCAAAATACTCACGAGCTCTTTCGCATAAAATCAATTAAACACAAGAATCGCCCAAGAACTTATCTCTTAGAAGATTTGTCTGGAGAACCAATACATGGGATATTCTACGCGCCAGAGCTCGTCTTAAGCGCTCTGCCTGAGACATACGATATTAAAATACTGCGTTCACGAAAAAATAAAGGAAAAAAGCAGTATTTTGTATCGTGGTTGGGATACCCTGCTTCATTCAACAGCTGGATTGACGCTAATGATATTGTAGAAAATGCGTAAAAAGACACCACTCCTCAGTGCACACAAAAACTTTGTCTTACTTTTGAAGAAATTAAAAGTAAAAGATAGAAACCGTGCTATTAAGCAAGCAGCTCGAGAACAATTATTGAACTGTATATCTGAAATATTTTCCAATTTGTTAAAGAAGCACCTCACCCTCAATAGCAAAGTTATCAAGAAATTACGTAACTATCGGGAAGACATACGTGCCATAGCTAGAAAGAAAACTCCTCTCCATAAGAAAAGACTTATATTGACATCGAGACGGGGCGGTAATATATTAGCTGCTATATTACCTATTGCCGCTTCCTTGATCGGAAAATTATTTGGATAATGCGCACGTATTATCTTGTTCCTGAGTCTACCGCTGAGCGTGTTTTAACGGGTATTAAGCCTAAATGCGCCAACTCCACGAGTCCGGGGGTCAACGGTCAATCGTGTTTCAACCCGCAGTCGACCCATCCCGATCATATGCCGGTCTCTGAACATGTGCCAGCAAGCAGCAGCGGTCCTGTCGTGTCGTCCCATGGTGCAAGACCAAGCACTCCTACAAGATTGAACCCGTCGTCTCGCTCTGTAAGAAAGAAAAGTTACAAAAAAAAAGAAAATATCGCGATCTGGTGTATACAAAACCACAAAACTACCACCCGTGGAACTTAGAGTCACAGGGATTAGGGAGAACAAGATATCCTCCAATCCTGAAATAAGTAATTTAATACCTCTGTATGTTAAAAGTATCGACGTGCCATACGTCAATATGATGCTAGAACGAATAAAAGACAATCCCATCGTAAAATGGGATAGCCGAGGCAACCTATTGTCTTCTGTTCGATCCTCCAATATCCTGTACATGTTGAATTTACTCTCTAATGCAAGTCAAAAACCAACGATTGCTGACATTGCTGATATAAAACACATCATTGACGCCACGGGTGTATTACCTAGCGAAATATCAATATACGCGCGTGCGGCAATAGATTCAGGGATCTGGTTTCACCAAACAACCATCGTTGGCAACTTACAGATGGGACCCATATTAAATCCGCTTTTCCAATGTGCTAGTGCAGTCCTACATTGTGATTCAAGAAAGAAACAGAATCATGGACGTTGTAGATACTGAACCGCGTTGGACGCGCGACTTATACAGAGGGGGCGGCGACGTCATGGAGAGAGAAATGCCGGAGGCGAGGACGAACACGCTCGGACACGGTGGTGCCCCGAGCGGGCTTATAAGAGAGAGCAGATGGGACGATGGTTCGCTACTCGTCCCTCGCCATCAGCTGAAGCGGTACTATTCATCACTCACCAGTATACCAGAGGACACCATGTCGGACGCCTACGTGTTCAACTACAAAGACGGTTCTCCTGGCGATGACATCTACCGCAACAACAAGACCATCATCGTTTCTTCCTCAACTGCAGTTCCTGCTACGAGAAGAGGGGTTTACTGGACGCCTACATGGATTATACCCGCACAGTAATCTCTACCGCGAAAGAAGCCCGATCTATCAACTGAACAGGTGTCGCTGGGAAGATCGTGGTATTCCCGGTAGTCTGCATATTCGCTATCCTCCGAGTGAAAATCTCCCTTATGTGGCGTGTATCCTAACCCAATATGCTCCTGGCCGCGAACTGGAAAATAACCCTATAAACCAAGGATATCTTCAGACGTCAAGAGATCAAAATTTCATTCGTGGGGTAAAGGAAGACAGTTATGATAACCGCCTCCGCTGGTTTAAAGAGTCCATCACAAAACTGGTAGAATGGGTGATTAAAAGCAACATTACAAGTGTCGTCTTCCCCTACAATATTGCAAGCGCTGGAATTCTTTACGTGTTGTGGAAAGCTGACTACCAACCGCATCTCCAAGAGGCTGCGGCTGAACTCCAACTGCATAATATATCGTGCGTCATCCTGGACAGATGGTGGACCTGCGATGAGCCTGAAACAAAATTAACTCTATCTGTGTCTCCCGAGCGAAACAGGAAGAGGAAACTGGTGGATACAGAGGACGATGCTGTGGCTGACGAATGGAAAAGAAAACGGGACGGTGCTGTAGTCGACGTGGGTCCTGAATAACTATAGCTCCAGACAGTTTCCCAATAATTATGTACATCACTAAATGTAAAATATGTCAATAAATAACAATGTAATGATGTTTAGTATGATTTACCTTCAATATGTAATTGGCATCTCGTCATGTCTACCTCTATATAATGAAATGATTATAATATTTTTGCTAGTGTCTTGCTTGCTCTAAATGGAGTCACATCATATATATGTTACCAGCATTGCGGATGGGGACATTTACCCCAATTCCAGCACTAGCTTTACTAATAATATACAAACTCTAACATTAGACAAGGACGTGGAATATGAAGTCGGTCTACTGAACGTGTTGCTTCCCCGTCGGTATTACATTGTTAAACCGGGTGAACCAGAGTGTAGTATACACCTTGAATGTGGTATAAGACCAACGCCAGATTCAGAAGCTATTGAAAGACGCACACTGTCAAAGGCTATTAATGCTAATATCTTGTATAATGACACTGGGTATTTGCTGATGTGTGTTAACGGTATAATAACGACATTGATAAAGGAGATGGTCGATGGATACAACTACCATTTACTAGCGTATTCTAGAGAGGTTCTTGCATTTAGCTCCACAAATGATCATTTAACTTTGTTCTGCTACAATGGTTATCATCCACAAGTTGTATTTATTAAGGTTTCCTTTGATGCGCGACTGGCCCAGGTTCTCGGTTTTGTCCCCAACTTAGGCTATGCTGTGTTTTCTTCCTTGGGTACACATGAAGAACAAAAAAAACCCGTTCTTGTTCCGCTACATGGTCATGCCCCTCTGTTGAGAAATGGTGACGTACAGTGTGTTCTCATTTACACTGACCTTGTCAATCCCTCTAGGTATGCAGGGAAAAATGTAAATATTCTTGATGCCTTTTCGCTCTCCGGAGGTCTAACAAAAGGCGTGCATCCAACTATATATAAGTCCCTTAAATCCAAAGTAATTGATTCGATTTCTATTAAACTCACAGATCAAAAGGTCGTCCTATGCATTTCGAAGAAGGATACCCTGTTACATGTTTACTTCATATCCGATCGCGTTGAATCTTTGAGTACATTTTGCTGTATTAATAGGAATGTTGTCCATTTGAAAAGACAGTCTCCTCGCCGCCACCATGCGGGTTACATTCATCCCTCCTTCCGTAGCAGAATATCATACCCTGTTTTCGAATGGCAAACAGATATCATCCCGAGGGAGTGGTATTGATGATATAGTCACACTTTCTTATGAACCAAGCTATCACAGAGGCGGGGGTTTATTCTCGGTTTTAGCTGGACTCGCTAAAAGAGCTTTCCCTTTCCTAGTGAAAAATGTCATCGTGCCTTCAGCTCGAACATTTGTAAACAATGTTCTAGATGATATTTCACAGGGAAGCAAATTGAAAAGATCTATAAAAAGCATGGAATTAATTCCTTAAAGCAAGCTGCAATGAAATTGACAAGAGGAAGCGGGAAAAAGAAAGTCAAGCGAGTCGGGAGGAAAAGGTGTTATAAAAGGACATCTTTACCGAGTTGTAATCATTGTTGAACTAAGAGCAGTATGGCGAGCATCACCAGCGCGGTTGGTGTCGGGAACCCGCGTTCTCCCTGGGGCAATATGCCGCCGGTGTCAGTGAATTGTTTCCGCCCTAACAAAATGAGATTATTGGAAACAACGATTGCCTCCCGTTATGATGCTGATGTTTTACCTACTAACCTCGGATTCAATATGAAATTATCCGATAGATATATAGAATTTCTCATTCCTGGAACACTTGGCAGTTTTATTGATTTGGGGAAATTGGTGTTGCACACCTCTTTACGCTTAACTAAGCCAGACAATACTACTCCTCTCGAAGACGCTCAACACGTTGAATTTGCAAATAATACCGCGCACAGCCTATTCAAATCAGTGCAATGTTTTTGGGAGATGTAGCTGTTGACAATAATGTACTTTATGGGTACACGTCATACGTTAAAATGCTGAATACTTTGTCGCCCAACAAATTGAATACAATTGGAGCCAATGCTAATATTACCATCCCAGAGAACGGTTTTATTTCCAAAGTAACAGCAGAATACTTTGACAATGCCAGCGCGCAACACAAGACCATTATGAAGCGGGTTAAGACTCACGGTATACAACTCTGTACCCCGCTTCTTCTGGATATAAGTTCTTTAGACAGTTACTTGCTCGATGGTATTTCGATTAGACTCAGAATGGAACTATCTAGTAATGCATGGCTGCTAAATTCTCCAACTGGCGATAACATTCGTCTGCATATAGATTCAGCCAAGCTGCTTTATACGCGACTGTTTCCTTATCCTAATGCACTTCATGCTTTGAACGCGTCTCTCGCCACAGGAATCTTTTGAAATCGACATTTACCAAAACCCTCTTGAAAACCTATGTGCTAGCCAAAGACCAAACCTCAGGAACGTATGATCAACCGTGGGGTGATGTTATTCCGGAAAAACTCGCTTATTATAACGAGCATGGAAGCTCATTCTGGCGACTATACGCTAAATCCATGGTATTTGATCCATGGCGATATAAGTCAAATAAGCTTAAGTTTTAATTGTATAACCATGTATAATATTCATAGCAAATTCACTCATGACTATGCTGAGCTCTACCATCGTACTTTGGATTCACTTTTTTTTCACAAAGACCATTTAATCGGAAAGGATATTTTCGGCAATGGGGCAATGATTTGCACATTTGATTTGCGTGCTGAAAACTTGAATGATAATTTGCCCGTTGAAATGAATGGGGGGCTTAGACTTAGCTTGAATCTAAGCAAGGGAGAAAACGAGAACCGTCTGTTGATACTGTTTGGCGAAACAGTGGGTATAATAACAGTTAATTCTGAAAGACGGCTGCAGTGTGATGTGCGCGCTTGAAGCGGCTGTGCGATGAACAACATGGAGATTGAAAGAGGATTGAGGGGGCACATAGGAAAGCAAGCCTTGTTTTAGGCGTGTTATTGGCAGACGAGGTAAACTCTATACCTCGATATAGAAAACCTATAGTGTGCATCGTCAATACGCTACCAAGTTATTCTAAAAGAGAAATGGGACACTGGATTTGTCTCTACTATGAACCGGGCATGGCAGTGTTCCTAGATAGTTATGCTCTCGATCCAAAATTATACTCTGATCATTTCAAATATATTGATTACCCCGGGCTCAGTATGTATAAAAATGCATTTCGACTTCAAAGCACGCGAAGCGATGTGTGCGGGGCTTATGCCATGTACTTTGCCTACAATGTTTCGCACTTGGGTGTAAGAGAAACTCTTGAAAAAATATGTATGGAGTTTTCCAAGACCGAATATTCGAGGAATGATGAACACGTGATGCGATTCGCTTACAGCAAGTTTATAATGCCCGTATGTCATCAAACATTTAACACGTGTTCATAAAAAGTAAGTATTGACTTATTGATTTTTTCATATTGAATTGTATTACATTCCATGAAACTATTCTAAGCATAAATAATTTTCTAGTTCCTTTATCGGGGGGTGGGGTGGTTGTATACCATGCTTAAATCAGAGGTCTGGCTCCACTCACAGGTCCTCACTCGTCACCGCCACTACCCCGTGCAGCCCCCGCCCCGCCCCGCCCCGCCCCGCCCCGTCCCGGGCCCCGAGCAATCCTGTCGCATCCTGTCGCCGCACCTCTCGCTACCGCCGCCGCCGCCGCCGCCGCCCGCCTGATTTGGCGGGCAGTCTTTTATGCATGAGCCGGATCGAAACATAAAAGCGTTTTATTCATGTTTCCACAAATCGAATAAATTTTAAGACAATTATTGTGTTTTTTTCATCCGTTTCTTTTTTTTTTTTTTTGATAAAGGTCATATAAACAAGTCAAACAAACTCAATGTTTATTGGAATTTGGTCAAATTATGATTCCAGATTCATCATGTGCAATTTTATAATATCATAGGCTCCAACATTAGTCCTATATACAGAATATATTTACATATATTTTATATTTAACATAAAAATAGCAGGCAAATTCTTACACTATAAACAGTATATACAACATTCACACCAGTCCCTATCTTATAAACAGCTACAATTTATTCTGAAAAGTCTGTATCTACTAGCATATATTCAAGGGGGGATGATGAGAGCATTTGATTTATTTCTTCCTGTTCCGCGGCTTGCATTAACATGTCATCATCCGCCTCTACCCGTTTTATCAAGGGAAAATATTGCTCGACCAGCACATCCCGTTCTCCCCACAATTCATAGGTTTCTTCTTCTAGTTCTCCCATTTCACCGATCTCTTGCCCACCCATTACCTCGGCTAGTCTCGCTTCTGTTATGCCTCTTTCATCGCCTTCCTCCAAATTTTCTTCGTTTGACAGTGTCATGATCTGGGCTACCTCCTCCCCCTGCTCTTCCTCCTCTATCCCTATAGAATTATCGGGATGACCGTAAGATCGCGACTCCAAGGTGCTAATGTAGTATCTTTTGTCCTCAACTACAGATATCCCTCTCTTGGGATATTTTACTGTACTCATTCGTCCATTGCGCACTGTGAATCCCTGATAGTCAAAGGTAAATGTTTGCTTCTGGAATAGGGCGTCTTTGTATCGCTGATGAGCAATTTTCTTCTTTATGAACTTTGGAACGCCCTTAGCTGAACTCAACCGGTCACCGTCTGCCAAGAGGATGGAGTAGCACTTTGGTTTTACACCTACAAATTCTGAGATGGTTCTTTCCCCCACTTCAGACTTGAGAAATCCAAGCTTTCCTTTGTTGTCTGTGCTGTACAAGGAATGTGAAGGGCTAAAGTTACTTGTGTCTATATAGCTTTTGAAGGGTTCCTGCGAGTACTCTGTTAATAGATCAGGAGTTTCAATTTCTGTTATTAAGGAATCAGTGTCGCAATACACTAGTTTCGCCCGATCTCCGTAATGAGCCTTCAACACATTGTAATATAAATCATATAGTCGCAGCTTGGACAGCTCTAGGATGTAGTAGCCAATGTAGTTTGGATGATTCACCCGTGAATATTTCCTATGGCGAGTTACAACTACATGACCATCATTGAGAGGTACAACGCGTTTAAAGTAAGGACTTCGGGCCAGCTTCAAAAACTTTTCGCGGTTGGTGACAATATCTATGTCTTCACTATATTTGGCCACGTTCATCAGGAATCGACCAAAAAGATCTGTTTGAAATACACTTGATTGCATTTTTCTTGATAGGGCAAGTAGCACTTTTGCGGGCTTCTATGTTATCCTGAATGAAGTCCGCAAGAAAGTGCTTTTGCTTAAACGTATAAATAGCATGCACTTTTTTTAACAACCAGGCCTAGTCGAATAAGTAGTTTAAGGAGGGGCAGAGCAAATAGCATTTTCTCCTGAGCAGCATGTGTTCCAATCAGTTTTATGTTCTTACACGGTGCTGGACGGTTTTCTTCTTCATACCATTCGCGTGTGACTGACGATATATCTCTGTTGGTGATATTGTGTCTTCTGATGATCAGTGGGAGGTCATCCGTTTTCTCAACGACTTCACGTGAGACAGCCTCAGTATCGCACAGAATGAGATATCCAAAATCGCCATCGGTTGCTTGATTGACCAAGCCCCCGCTCAAAAACGACTGCATTTCTGTCTCATCTAGTTTTCTCATATCCCCACATGGCAACTTCTCTTGCATTACAGTGGGATAAAGACTGTTGAAGTCAAGATATGAAAGGAAAGTGCTTCTATCATGTTTTGGATTAAACTGAGGGTTCGTGTAGATGTTATTGGCGCGTACAAAACGACGCACAACACTTGTGTAGCCCCCACGCACATTTGTTTGAATGCAATGATATATGTCTGGGCTACTAAGCACCTCTAATTCCTTCTGTGTTTTTAGCAGAAAGGAGTCATAGGCAAATCCTGGCAGGCTAACATAATTTACAATATCCAACCTCCACTGGGTTTTCAAAATACCTCTCCACTCTAGGAAGACATCACATAGAAGACCAACATCCACTTTTACATAAAGCAACAAATAGTCCTTCAGGCTCTGACACCCAGCTACTTTCCAAACATTCTGAGCATGTTTATAATCACTTTCGGAAAGTTCTGCTTCTTGAAGCGAATTGAAAAAATCTTCGCGGGATGGAAGACGTGTCTCAGAAAGTCGTTCCATCGAATCCATATAGTCATAACAAAACACCTGCTTTCCCTTGATCAATAATGGCAACGCAGGTGCTGGCACATCTTTCAACATCTGTTGTGTGCATATGGGTTCGTTCCCATTACTGATGAATTGGTTCGCTAAAGCCGCGAGCGAACCAGACATAAAGGCATACGAGTCAATAAATCTCAAGTCATTTATGATGACTTCATGGTATTTGTGAACTGAACGTTTTGGTCTTAGTTTGATTTTCAAGTCAGGTATCGTTAATTCACGCAGGATTAACGACATGTCGTAATTAGCATTATGTGCAATGAGAGTGAGCTGCAATTTGTGATTTTTCATTTGGAGGTTGCATCTATTACAATAAGCTCCAATGTAATTGTTTCCTGATTTTTCATGGTCATGATGTTTTACTCCTTTACCTTTTAAAAAACCCTGTTTGCAGAGAAGACAGTGAGTTTGCTCATTGTGACGTATATCGTATCTTCATCGGTCATGTTGATTTTATTGTAGCCTTTAGAAAATTTCAACTTTTTCCAGGCACACTGCATTGTATGAATAAAATGGTTTACAGCATTACTTCCACAATAGGATCCGCTTTGTACTGTTTCTCCGTTTCTATTCACTATAATGTAAGCATACGCTATGGCAAAGTGATGTCTCTTTACACATCCAGACACATTCGAAGAAGGCTGTACGAGAATACTCTCAAAGTCATAGAATGCTAAATAAGATGGCTCATATGCCTTAGCATGATTAATAAATTTCACAGTAGAACCCGCGGGTGGGAATCTTAGTCTTGTGATCATCGTTGGGCAAATTAGCACATGTTCAGCAAGCGTTGCCTTGTTCTCACAGGCGCACAGGCAGATATCGCAAAACATTTTTTTCCCGCGACGTTGGCAGGTAAACAGGTTCGTGTATGCGTCAAAGTCTTGGATAAGAGCTAGGTGTCTGTTCCCCAACAACAGACAATGAACAACTTCTTGATCTTTGAGCCCCTTTCTGACTAGAGTTAGTTCGCCTTTTTTGTCTTCAACGTTGTCTAGACAGTAAACGCGAATACTTATGTTGTTTAATCTTTCAAGCCGACCGAGGTCTTCCCAGGATACCGGGGTTGGAATGTTACCCGTATTAATAGAGGCCAAGCAAGCATTCTCCCATTGCCTGCCCGACGGAACTACATTTCTTGACTTTAGATAGCGATAAGCTGTTAGAACTTGGAAAACACAGTCCGTGGGTCCCGAAGGGTTGAGAACTTGTGTTTTCCCTGGAACACCCTTAGGATAGGGCACATACTCTCCAATACTATTGTGCAGCATTATAAGAGAGAAGGAAAATTTTACGCTAACTATTTCATCTAACGTAAATCCACTGCCCTCTTCGTCTGACATGTCATGCTCAAACCGATTAACAAAATATTCGGATAGTTCACGTACATATGAATCTATATCGTCATAGCTAATTACCTGCATATGACTTCTCATATACATATCTCTATATTGAACTCCACCGTCGGGGTCTTCTCTGACCAAACGCAGATGCATGTCAACGTACACTTTAAAAGAAGGAGGTCTAACCTGCTGGCAGCCTTGGAATACAGACTCTACTGCCTCGCGAAGACGGCCAGTGTTGTTGTTGAAATATGATGCAATGTCGCCGTTGTCTGCTGGTGGGACGGGCACGTCGATCGTTGTTAAGGCCCCGTTGAAATGTTGGCTTATTTCACCTGGTGTTGGTGAGGGTGTTGTTGTCGGCCGTCCCGGGTTATAACCGCTGGGTCCTGGCTGTGGAGAACTGTTTGGATGGGAGAATCCCTCACGACGGGCTTGCTTTTTCCTGCAGGTGTCTGAAGAAAGGTAAAATAATATTAGAGAGAAATAGTGAAATTACAATTTTTTTCCTTAGAACAGACGTGTGCGCAATAAAAAACGTAGAAACTTACCGTTTGTTCCTGTATTTGCTTGTTTTCGTTTTCGTCCACTACCGATCGCTGAAGAGGAGGGCCAATGGCTGAGCCTACCAGACCCGCCTTCTTCGGAGATAGTCCTTAAGGAATACGAAACACAAATGAAATTTTTTGAACCCCTCTATCCCGCACATATTTTACTGTGACACTTAAAATACAATATGGAAAATGTGTCTCTTGTAAAACACATTTTAACAATATTGCATTTCAGAAGATATTAGGTTTTGACCTACCTTTGGTTTTGACTGGCTTCGTCGCTGAGACCCGCCCGTGGAGAACAACTTCCAATATCGCTGGGGTCTGGTTGAGAGAAACCGACATCTGATCGATCAGGGCTAGTCGACGACGTCTCTTCTGAAAAAAGATAGAAAGACTAAAGTCGATATTGCCCATGCTGCCCAGCTCTCTACCTCCCTCCCGTCATCCACATCTGCTACTGTTTTTTTATTGACAATCATATAAAGTAACGCAAACATTTAAGTACTTACCATTGTTTCTAGTAGATATATCTTTCGATCCAGTCCCAAGGCCCTCTGGAAGGCAGGCCGCCCTATGAGCTGCGAGTGCGGACAACGGGAAGTAATTATTACACCATGAACATTTGATACAGGGGTGTACAGGGGTCCTCATGTTTACGGGAAACAAGAACAGGAGACCTCTTGACCCGAGACCGCCTTGAGAGCCTGTGAAGTGCTTGTTGGCTTGACGTCCATAAATACCCCTCGACATTGTGTGTTCGTTTGTACATGTGTGTGTGTGTGTGTGTGTGTGTGTGTGTGTGTGTGTGTGTGTGTGTGTGTGTGTGTGTGTGTTCCTCAGGTCAGTCCTTAATGACCCGAGGTTTATTGTAATGACTTGAATCATTAAGGCTTCCGAAGACCAGAAGGCGTGGCCTCAGATACATGGAGATGTCATCGAAACATTTTTTTTCCGTGATTTTTATCTCGCATGAACAGATGTGTGTGTGTGTGTGTGTGTGTGTGTGTGTGTGCGCACGTGTGTGTGTGTGTGTGTGTGTGTGTGTGTGTGTGTGTGTGTGTGTGTGTGTGTGTGTGTGTGTGTGTGTGTGTGTGTGTGTGTGTGTGTGTGTGTGTGTGTATGCATGTGCGTGTGCGCGCAAGCATGTGTGTTCCTCGGGTCAGTCCTTAATAACCTGAGGTTTATTGTAATGACTTGAATCATTAAGACTTCAATAGGCGTGGCCTCAGATACATGGAGATGTCATCGATCCATTTTTTCCGCGATTTTATCTCGTAAGACCAGATGTGTGAGCGTGTGTGTGTGTGTGTGTGTGTGTGTGTGTGTGTGTGTGTGTGTGTGTGTGTGTGTGTGTGTGTGTGTGTGTGTGTATGTGCGTGTGTGTGTGTGTGTGTATGCGCGTCAGTGGGAAGGAGGGAAAGATAAGACGCCGGAAACAGGTGCGCGGGGCACATTCCAGCCTGGTCATTAACCTAATGTCTTTAACCTTTTTCCGTGATTGTAATCTTGGGGTCACTCGAGATCTCGATCTTAACTTGTGTGAGTGTGTGTGTGTGTGTGTGTGTGTGTGTGTGTGTGTGTGTGTGTGTGTGTGTGTGTGTGTGTGTGTGTGTGTGTGTGTGTGTGTGTGCGTGTGTGTGCGTGTGTGTGCGTGTGTGTGTGTATGGGAAGAAAGATAAGTCACCGGGAACAGGTGCGCGTGACGTATTCCAGCCTGGTCATTAACCTAATGTCTTTAACCTTTTTCTGTGATTATAATCTTGTGGTCACTCGAGCTCACGATTTTATCTTAACTCTTCAAGTACCCTCCGCTGACCCCCCCTCTCGTGGTCATTCGAGGGTCCAAGATCTTATCTTAACCCTTCAAGCACCCCTTCTCCCGTCACCCCCTCCCTGCTGGGCACCCCTACTCCCGTCACCCTCTCGCTTCCGTACGCTAGTCCGAGAGGGGGTGAGGGGGGGGGGTGAGGGGGGTGAAAAGGTAAAAGAGATGGGGGGGGGTCCAGATACCCCCTCTTCCGTAACCCCCCCGCTGACCCCCCCAACCCCCACTTCCAGTCCCCCCCACTTCCAATTACCCCCACTCCCGTAACCCCCCCGCTGACCCCCCAACCCCACTTCCAGTCCCCCAATTACCCCACTTCCGTACATTTGTTACTACTCACGCACACACTCCTCACTCTCTCTCTCTCTCTCTCTCTCTCTCTCTCTCTCTCTCTCTCTCTCTCTCTCTCTCTCTCTCTCTCTCTCTCTCTCTCTCTCTGTTACATACACTGTCACGTTTGGCCGAGGCTACGACCTGCCCCAACCAAGCACCTCACGACTGACAGGCACGACGCGGTGAGAGGCAGCTGCCGACACTCACGACTTTCCACTCTAGCTCACCCCATGCCGAATCCCTTATGCAAGAGTTCACCATGCAGCATCTCAAGTCTTTCATCCTTTTCGCTAGTAAATTCTGGAATAGCCTCCCTCTGCCTGTATTTTCTTCTGCATTGGACTTGAACTTGAACGTGAAGGGAGTATCAACTTGATACTCCCTTCACGTTCAAGTTCAAGTCGAAAACTGTTGCCAGATTATCGTACTCAGCCGCTTATATTTCCCGACTTCCTACCCCAAAACTGTCTTCTGGGCTCCAGTAACGAAACTCACTTATATTTATCCTTAAAAGAGTTAGATCCTGATGTTTCTTGGCAATAGTTAGGCGTCAGAGACAGGTAAATACTATGCTCTGAGTACGATAATATGGCAACGGTGGTATCAAGACACCTCTCCAACTGACATGCAGTGACCTCTCTTCTGGCCACTCGTTCTGGGGTCATATTCTTAAACATTTCGGCGCTTAGGCACACACATTTGACAAGGCTTTCGTAGGAGTTGTGGGCCTTTCCATGGGTAATTTTCTGACCCTTCCTCTGTACCGTGATCCTAAGAACACACTTACTAGAACGCGATTGATCACTTTTTTGGCCTTTGAAGCTTGTTGATGTGAGAGGCGGAAGCGTCTGAGAATACGGGCTCAGTACTCTTGTTGCTGGAACATTGCTTAGCGGGCTTTTGTTTTCCGTTTTTGTTGTTCTTGAGCTTCTCCCATTGCTGTAAAAACAATAGTAAAGACAGAAAGCTTCGTTGTGTTACTAAGAATTGATGGATCACTCCAACTCCAAAAGAAATAAACAATGATCGGCAGCGGGCGGCCTCAGCGAGACGTCAAAACTTGCTGCGGCGGGGCGACGAGAGATATTTTACATCATTACCGATCCAACATAGAAGAGAAGTTAGTACGTGTGAGAGCTGAGTCTACATCACAACTCGTACTGCCTCATAGAGCACTACTTGCACTGCCTAGTAGAGGACTAAACCTTGTATATTTTTTTTTACAGGAAAGGAAGCAGCTCAAGGGCATAAAACAAGTGGAGAAAAAAAAGCCCGCTAAACGCTGCTCCTAATATATTGCCTAACAGAGAACTAACTCTTGTACTGCCTCACAGAACACTGAAGATCTCACTAAGCAGAAGAGTTATCATTATGAAGGATATTGTCAGGCTGTCCCCCTCCCTTGTACAGCCTCATGCAGTGCTGAGCCGTGTACTGCCCCACCGAACACTGATACGCTCACTAAACATAAAGAGTAACCATTACGAAGGACAGGTTCCCTCCTCCCCCCTCTACTTTGGCTTCCGTAGCGGCCCTCCCTCACAGCACCAAGCCATCATGTCCAGAGCCTCGTCCCATTCAGGCCAGCAACGAGCAACACCTGTGAGTCCCGGATCAAATTACCGTTCATCTGAGTGTCGACCCTCGGCCAGTCAGCCCGCATATTCCCAATCTCTACTGGTATGTGGCGCCCACTCTTGAACAGGGCAGGTTGCGTTAGGCTAGGTTAGGATGGCTTATGTTAGGTTTCGTTGTAGTCATATGAGGAAATTTTGAGTGGGAACTAAAATGAGAGTATTTTCCAGAGCACCCAGTGGTTAAGGTATTTCCTATATACCTAATGATATGGGGTGCCCACTCTTGAACAGGGAAGGTTACGTTAGGTTAAGTTACGTTCGGTTAGCTCGTTTGGTTAGGTTACGTTAGGTTAGCTTAGGTTAGGTTAGATTAGCTCAGGTTAGATTAGCTCAGGTTTATGTTATATCAGGTTAGGTTAGGCAAGCTCAGTTTAGGTTAGGTTAGGTCAGGAAAGGTTTGGTTAGGTTTAGAAGTAGTCATTTAGGGTAACTTTGAGAAGGAATTACAATGAGGGTATTTTCCAGAATGCCCCGTGGATAGTTTCGAAGCTACAGCCGAGCGTCTTCACTCAGGGACCACAAACCCGTAAAGAGACTGGGTATATGCAGCCCGCCCTGATATGCCTGGCGTGGCGGGGGCGAGGCCATGCAAAACGAAGCGCTGCCACACTGCTTACCCGCCTCCCACCTGCCTTGCCTCGCAGTGACCCGACTCGAATGTTTTACTTCTCACAGACTGAATTTCACGCTCAGGAACTCCACAATCAAGCCACTTACCGACCCAAGACGTCTTTCGCAATGGTAGTCCCGTGTATTCAAGCCGGTTAGCATGTGTTTTATTATCAAGTTCCGTGTCTGTGTTATATAAAAAGACAGACTGAGGTTCATATTCCTAAACGTACCGTGCTCCCATTACGACTATTCTTCAAGGCCACAGAGAAGACTAACCGGGTTGTCGTGGGTGATTTTCTCATTCAAGACGCGAAAGCCGTGTCAAACTATCACTATGAACATAAAACATTCCATGAAAACGCCCGGAACTTTTACGAGAGTCTTTTCAAACAGGCGAACCGAGGCGCGGGGCGTTTAAGAACACGGGTATCAATGTTCCTGATCATGATACTGTCGCAAGGAGCCCAAACCTTACCATTTGAAATAGAACAGCACGCCCTATAAAAGAATAAATAAACAAATGAATAAATACACACACACCAAACAGCCTTAACTTGTCTCCACTCCCTAAATTTGTCAGAAACCCGCATTTATTTACACTTAGAAATAAACATTGCATCGCTGAAGATCATCCGTTGCTCACGTGGCAAAATAAATAAATAAGTATATAAATAAATACTCCTATACACACCAAACAGCATTAACTTGTCTCCACTTCCTGCATTTGCCACAAACCTACATTTATTTACATTTCAAAACAAACACTTGCCTCGCTAAACATTACCCGTTACTTTCGTGGCAAAAAAGCTGCTTGATATTCGCTACAAAGTTCATTGCCTCCGGGTAAAATCGTTTCCCGATATTACGCTCCAAAACTATGCCTTCACGACCCGGTAAATACTTTAAGTGCTCGGGATTTCATGGAACCATTACGGGGCCGGAAACACAGGTAAAAAGGTTCCCATCGTGGACGGCCATCACCTGTGCTGGCTGGCGACCGGTGACGCCGTGACCCAGACAGGCTAGCACCAGTGCGCCGCGTGTCACTGAACGACCCTCATGTGGTAGACCTCTGTTTATATAGCGGTACTATGAATTATGGTAACAACAAACGATGAAACTCTCTCTCTCTCTCTCTCTCTCTCTCTCTCTCTCTCTCTCTCTCTCTCTCTCTCTCTCTCTCTCTCTCTCTCTCTCTCTCTCTCTCTCTCTCTCTCTCTCTCTCTCTCTCTCTCTCTCTCTCTCTCTCTCTCTCTCTCTCTCTCTCTCTCTCTCTCTCTCTCTCTCTCTCTCTCTCTCTCTCTCTCTCTCTCTCTCTCTCTCTCTCTCTCTCTCTCTCTCTCTCTCTCTCTCTCTCTCTCTTTTCAATAGACATCTTTTTCTAACAACTTTTCTTTCATTGTGAACTTGAGGGACGGAGATAAAGATTCTTCCCACAACAAAGGACATAAAAATAAACACATGAGGCGTGTGGTGGAGCGTCGAGGTGTTTGTGTCGCCACGAGTAATGTTTTCCATCAATACCAAGTTAGTGACGCTGCCCACAACTTGCCAGCACCTCATCTACTGACCACTGTTCTATATCACACACTGTTCCGTCTGGGCAGTGCATTTACAGCTGAGCGTCGGGTACAATCGTCTATCCATCAACCAGAAAACCCAATACAATTTTCCTTGGTAACTTATACAAGAAAGGCAATTCAGAGATGACACCGTGCTCTCAACTTGCCAGCACCTCCTTTACTGACCACTGTTCTATATCACACACTGTTCTTTCTGGGCAGAGCACTCACAGCTGAGTGTCTGGTGCAGGTGTATGGTTGGGAGCTAGATAGCCCAATACAACTTTCCATGGTGACCTATAAATGAAAGAAAGGTAAGAGAAGACACCGTGCTCTTAACTTGCCAGCACCTCCTTTACTGACCAATGTTCTGTATCACACACTCTTCCGTTTGGGCCAAAGCGTTCACAGCTGAGCGTCTGCTACAGGCGTATGAGCTCCATTATATTAAAAGCGCATATCTAGTAGCTAAAAAGAAAAAGACAATACAACTTTCCTTACAAGTATAGACCAATAAAAGAGAGAGGCAGTTAAAAAATCAGTAACTCCGTAATATTCTCCCCAAAATCGAGCCCAATCTACTTTTCGACACTCTCCAAACTTTCCGGAACAAGGAGTGTCAGCACCTTATCGTTTCTAACTCTCCTAGTGACCTCCGGCGCCTCGCCAAAATACTTCAAACTTTTTACCCCATCTTTCCCGCCAAGCCTGCACCCAGAAGGCAGCCTTGTCGCCTCCATCACAAGGGAAGGCTCTGCCTCCCCGAGTCTCGTGCGTACAGATTCACCCTCAGAAGACCCTGTATTTTCCATCCTTCCCAACCTTCGCCCATAAAAACTTAAGCTAATCAGGGATGAAGATTTCTTTTGATTTTCGTTTTTTTTTTTTTTGACAATGCTGAAGTTTTTGCCAGCGAGAAGAGAATAAACTAGTGTTACTTATTTTTCTTCCTTCTCCGTCTTCCTCAAAACACCAGCTAATCAGAGGCCATACTCAAACTCTTCCGCGCCCATGCAAGCACACATATTTGACACGGTTTTCGTAGGAGTTTTGGACATTTCCAGGGTTAGTTAAATGGCCCTGGTGGTACGCTGACCCTTCTTCTGTACCGTGAACCTATAAAAACACTCATTAGAACCCGATTGATCACCTCTTTGACCTTTGGAAATTGTTGATGTGAGAGGCGAAAGCGTCTGAGAATACCAACCCAGGGCTACAGACTTCCTATGAGTTTCGTTCTTCAATGTTTTGCAGAGCTGGTTGAGTTTTTGCCAACGCCCTTAGAGTATAGTGCTTCTGTCCTGATGGTCTGCCTGCTAAGGCATCCCATGAGCACACAAGGGCACACACACACAAAGGGGCAAGAGTTCTATCGCTACTAACAAGCATCGACCTCTACACTTCCCTGGATACTCGTTTAAAGTCATTCATTGCGGACAAATGACAGAACGATATCACTGCTGCCCATTGTTAAAATATAGGAAGCTTGTTCTGAGGTTACGGGTGTGTATAACTAATTTCCAGCACGAGAAAAACGATATTTGATACGTAAAGACGGAAAGGTTTGATCGGGGACTTGCGAGGTACAGCGCCGGAAGGGTCAGGCTTGAAAACTCGATATTGAAGATTTTTAATACCTGGGAGAGAACCATCGCACGGGGAGAGAGAGAGAGAGAGAGAGAGAGAGAGAGAGAGAGAGAGAGAGAGAGAGAGAGAGAGAGAGAGAGAGAGAGAGAGAGAGAGAGAGAGGAGAGAGAGGAGATTTACATAGATTTACATAGAAAATCAGACCACACAGACCCCATGGTCCAGACTTGGTGGTCTGTCCTTAAACCTAAGTGATTTTACATTAATCAGAAGACTCCAAAACGTTGCATTTCTACTCTAGTTGATATTAAGTTGAAGGAAGTGACGGTCGAGCTTATTTTTGAAGGAGTCAATCGTGTTACACTGGACCACTGATGATGGGAGCTTATTCCATTCACGCACTACAACGTTGGTGAAGAAAAATTTGGTGCAGTCTGAATTTACTTGTCTACATCTGAGTTTTACGCCATTGTTCCTCGTGCGCAAAGTGTCATCGATCATAAACAATGTTGATCTGTCTACATTCGTGAAACCATTAAGTATTTTAAAACATTCGATCAGTTTTCCTCGGAGGCGACGTTTCTCAAGAGAGAACATGTTAAGGGTAGAAAGCCTTTCTTCGTAGGATTTGTTGCGCAAGGAAGGGATAATTTTCGTTGCCCGACGCTGAACACCTTCTAATTTAGCAATATCCTTTGCATGGTGGGGAGACCAAAACTGTACCGCATATTCCAAGTGGGGTCTGACTAAACTGTTGTAGAGCGGGAGTATTACATCTTTATTCTTAAATAAATAGTTTCTTTTAATGAAGCCCAACATTCTGTTCGCTTTATTTGCTGCATCGATGCATTGCTGTGAGAATTTGAGGTTTGACGCTATTTTGACCCACAAGTCCTTGACGCATTGAACGCTTTTGAGTTTAACGCCGCGCAGTTCGTAATCAAACTTCTTATTCCTCGTTCCAACTTGAAGGACCTGGCACTTGTCTACGTTAAAGGGCATCTCACATCTATCCGACCAAGCTGAAATTTTGTGCAAATCCTCTTGGAGGCTTTGCCTGTCTTCGTCAGTGAGAACCGAGTTACCAATCTTTGTGTCGTCTGCAAATTTACTAATGCGATTATTGAGTCCAACATCCACGTCGTTGATGTAAATAATGAAGAGCACTGGGCCAAGAACCGAGCCCTGAGGGACGCCACTAGTGACCGGCGCCCACTCTGAGTTAAATCCGTCAATCACTACTCTTTGTTGTCTGTTGCTCAACCAATTCGCGATCCATTGGTTTACCTGACCGTCAATACCTATTTGCTTTAATTTGTAAAGTAATTTATGATGCGGGACTTTATCAAACGCTTTCTGGAAATCAAGATAGACTACGTCCAGTGATTTGGTTACGTCATAAACAGTGAAGAGGTCGTTATAAAAGGTTAATAGATTTGATAGGCAGGATCTTTTGTTTCGGAAGCCATGCTGTGAGTCCCCAATTAATGAGTGGCTTTCAAGGTATATCACAATTTTGTCTCTAATTATGCCCTCAAGTAGCTTACCTACAACCGAAGTTAGACTAATGGGCCTGTAATTACCTGGTACTTTTTTGTCTCCTTTCTTAAAAATCGGTGTCACGTTAGCCTTTTTCCAATCTGAAGGGACAATGCCTTGTGGCAAGGACATATTGAATACGGTTGTGAGGGAGGAGAGTATTTCGCTCTTTGTTTCTTTCAGCAGAGTTGGATATAATTTATCAGGTCCAGGACTTTTATTTGTTTTGAGTGATTTGAGGGCTTTAAGGACTTCATCGGGTTTTATTTCAAAGTTAGACAATGCATGCTCGGGATTTACATTAGTACTGGTGTTGGTGGTGGTGGTGGGAGGACTGTTATTATTAAACACCGAGGAAAAGTAATTATTTAATAGGTTTGCAACGTGTTGGCTGTCAGTCACTAGTGCACCGTCGCTGTTTGTTAAAGGTCCAATTCCACTTCTGATCGCCTTTCTGTTGTTTATGTAACTGAAGAAGGATTTCGGATTATTTTTACAGTTGGCTGCAATATTTTCTTCATATCTACGCTTTGCCTGACGCACTAATCTTTTTACTCGTCGCCTGGCATCATTGTAAAGTCTAATGTTTTCGGGCGTGCTTTGCTCTTTCTTTAACCTGTAAGACAATTTTCTCTCCTTGACTGAGTGTTTAATTTCGCTATTAAACCAAGGTGGACTTTTATTAGTGTTAATTCGCTTCTCGCACAAGGGGACAAATGTGTCCTGCTGAGTGAGTAAGTGATCTTTAAAGCTTAGCCAGGCGTCCTCTACATTGCCGTCATCTGATAGTTGCATATCTATTAGTTTTCGTCGGATTTCTACGAAGCTGGCTCTTTTGAGATTGGGCACCTTTACTTTATTTTCAGTCACCGATGTTTGAGCTCTAATGTCAACGCGCACTAGTTTATGATCGCAGGAACCGAGGTGTTCTCCTACCGTGACATTACTGACTAGGTTATCTTGGGTCGCTATAACAAGGTCAAGTATGTTATTTTGTCGAGTTGGTTCAGAAACCATTTGGCTTAGATAATTTTCCTCTAGAAATTCGATCATTCTATGGGACTCACCTTCTGTACCCGACAGTGTCGCCCAGTCGATATGGGGGAGGTTAAAGTCTCCTAGTATCAGAGAGTCGCTGTTATTAAGTGATTGCCTTATGACGCTGTACATTTCAAGATCGGCATCGAGTGATTGCCCCGGAGGCCTGTAAGTGACAGATATATTTAAATTGACTTTTGCAGTGTTTACTCGCACGCACAAATGTTCAACGTTACTGTTTCTTGGTGTTTTGTCAGTGGGTTGCAAGTAGCTTTTGACAAAAAGGGCGACACCACCCCCTCTACGGTTTACACGATCATTGTTGAAGAATCTGTAGCCATCTATGTTGTATTCGGAACTTAAATCATTATTAGTGGTGTCGATAAATGTTTCGGTTATAGCAATTACGTCAAAGTTTTCTGTCAGAGCAAGACATCGCAGTTCATCAAACTTGTTTCTTAGGCTACGCGCATTGAAACTAAGGACTCTTAGGTTATCTTGAAGCTTGGAAATAGAGGTGGTGGTACTGGAGGGTTCAATGTTACGAGTCTGTTGTGGTGTATGGTGTCTATTTACACGGGCGGGGTGGAAGGACGTGGCTGAGCGTCGTTTTTTGTTGTTCGGGCGTTACGTACGGCGTTGTTGAGGAGCCTTCCGAATCTGGCTGCCCCGATGGGGGACAGGTGTATGCCGTCCCTTAGGAAAAGTTTACTCTGGCCGTAGAAATCGTTCCAGGCGTTAAAGAACTCGACGTCGAGCTCTCCGCAGAGTGTCTGTAGGCGGTTGTTGAGGCTGAAGGCCTTACTGTAGAAGTCGCCCTCATCCCATGTCAGTGGTAGAATTCCTGAAATCAAAATATTAGGGGATTTAGACTTATACTGCTGGATGAGCCTACGGTACTTGTCCAGCAGTTCCTCAGACCGGGTCGTGGTGACGTCGTTTGTACCTGTGTGGAGAACAAAGAGTGAGTCATTAGAGGCCTCAGCGGAGACCTCGTCCAGGGCAGCTGTGATGTCGTCAACACCAGCTCCAGGATAACAGTAGTTACGCCTACGACGGGGGACTCTGCCACAGAATTCAACCACCTGATGGCGAATCATAGAGTCACCGACCAAGAAGGTGCTCTGTTCCTCGTCCTCCTCCTCCAGTATGGCAAATCTGTTGTAGCAATGAGTAGGATAAATGGCTCTAGGGGCGGGTCTGGCTCCTACTCTCACGGGGGTGAAGCATTCAGCGTCAGCGTCAGCTCTACCGGTCCCCTGTGACGTGCCTTCTTCGGAAGGTGGCTGGGCATCGAGTGCAGGTGCGGAGGGTGATGAGGCGTCACTTGCGGCAGGGGCGACGATGTTGGCCTGGATAAACTCCTGCAAGGTATCAACAGTACTTGTTAGTTCGGAGATCTTCTTCTCGCCAGCCGTCAGCCTTTCGTCCTGTTGAAGGAGTCTCGTTTCCATCTGCTGTGTCAACAGGCAGATCTTGCAGACGGTCGATCGTCCTGAGAAGAAATGACCAGAGAAGTTTCCTGTGCAAGTCGAACATTTCTTTAGCGCCATCTTGGTAAGGAGGAGAGAGCAAGTGAGTAGTGTTTATCTATATATTTGCTTTACTTTTTCTTTTTCGTAGGGCAGAGGGACGCGCGCGTGAATAAGCGAGAATAAATGTGTGAGAGAGAGAGAGAGAGAGAGAGAGAGAGAGAGAGAGAGAGAGAGAGAGAGAGAGAGAGAGAGAGAGAGAGAGAGAGAGAGAGAGAGATATGGGAAGGCGTAAGAGGGTGATGGGGATGGAGGGAGGAAGAGGGCGAAGGAAAGGGAGGGAGAGAGAGAGGGTGGGAACGAGATAGGGAGTGAGTGGGGGGTAGTTATGAGAGAGAGAGAGAGGGGGGGGGGCCATGGAGAGGGGAGGCGAGAGAAGAGGAGGAGCGAAACGCGAGGGACGAGAGGGAGAGACACAGGTGAAGAAGTAAATTAAGAGGATTAGTGAGTCTCTGGGGAATACTCTGGTCAAGTCAGGTCAGGTAGCTCTGCACACCTGCGTAGGGAGTGGCGTGGGAGTGGAATCTGGAAATATATAAAGAATGTGGCGGAAAGAGTGTAACACTGTGTTTTGTGTATATGTGTATATATGTTTTACAGGGCGCTACGGCGAGAGGGTAGATACAGGCAGAGAGAGGTAGTAAAAATAAGGGCAACACTTAATCCTGTCCAGCGAAGCACGTGGTCGCACAGCAAACAGCACACCTCTGCAGGCAGCTAACTCGGTTGACAATAAGCAGTACGCAGCACAACGCGAAATAGCACACGGCACACAGCACAGCAAGATCTAGAGTACAGTGCAGTACAGCACACGAGGGTGTAATCGCAAGCGAGAGAGGTCACGGAAGTGGGAGCGCGTGCGGTTTGACCTCTCGGAGTGAGGGCAGGGCGCTGACTGCGAGAGAGAGAGAGAGAGAGAGAGAGAGAGAGAGAGAGAGAGAGAGAGAGAGAGAGAGAGAGAGAGAGGATGCTTCGATTCGTCTATATTATTCTTGCCGGGAAAACTTTGAGCCAAGAACGGATATTGAGGGTGAGGTCAGGTGAGGTCAGGTGAGGTCAGAGCAGGGGTGGCGACCTTCGAATTAAGTTAAGGGAAAGACAAAATGCGAAGGAAAAGAAAAAAATACGCAGGCGCTGACAGTGAGGGAAAGTTTTGGTGATATCAATCTTTTGTTCGGTGCCGAAAAGACAGAAAAAAGTTGAAATTTGGGAAAGTTTTGAAGCTGCGAAAAAATGTGTGTACAGAAATACACACACACACACACACACACACACACACACACACACACACACACACACACACACACACACACACACACGAAAAGCGTTTAATAATTTCCCATTTATGTTGTCCTTCTCTCCTCCTCCTCCTCCACCTCTTCCTCCTCTTCCTCCTCCTCCTCCTCCTAAAGCAAATCCTAAAGATTTTTTTGCCTACGTAAGAAATAAAAAAGTTTTCACCACCAGTATTGGCCCAATAGCAACTGTAAATGGCGAATCCAGGAATGATGATAAAGATATCGCTAACATATTGAATGATTTTTTTGCCTCCGTTTTTACAGAAGAAATCTTATCCGAAAGGCAACCGGAAGCCCCTAGATATATTGATGACACATCCTTGAGTAGTATTAGCGACACTGTAGAAAGTAATACAGTACGAATCATCGACAATATCAAAGTAAACAAAACGCCCGGCCCTGATAAAATATCCCCGCGTATTCTTAAAGAGGCAAAACATCAGATCAGCAAGCCCCTCTTGAGCATATTCTCAAAGTCGCTAAACACAGGATAAGTGCCACTAGAATGGAAACTCGCTAACATAACTCCTATCTTTAAAAAAGGCGATAAGTCCCAACTAGGTAATTATCGACCGATCATTCTAACGTCAATCGGGTGCAAAATTTTAGACAATCATTCGCGAAAAAATGTTAAAGTTTTTTTTTAAGATAGCAGACTAATTAAGGATTCGCAATATGGTTTTCGAAACAAACGTTCCTGTTTGACTAACCTTCTCGATTTTTTCAACTACATCTTTAATGTATACGATGAAAGTCAATCAGTAGACATTGTATATTTGGATTTTCAGAAAGCATTTGACAAAGTCCCTCACAACCGCCTCAGTAAATTGCAAGCTCACGGTATACCTGGTAATATTCATAATTGGCTCAAAGACTGGCTTACCGACCGTAAACAGAGAGTTGTTATGAATGGTATATCATCTGACTGGCGAGATGTCAGAAACGGTGTTCCACAGGGGTCGGTGTTAGGACCTGTTCTGTTTTTAGTGTACGTAAATGACATTGACGAGGGGCTATCGTGTAAAATATCGAAATTTGCCAACGACACAAAAATAGCCAGCAGAGTCACTACGACAATGGATAAAGAACACTTCCAAGCTGATCTCGAACGTTTAAGTAGTTGGGCACGAACATGGCAAATGCATTTCAATATTGAAAAGTGCAAGGTTATGCATATCGAAATCAACAACGATCGTATTCATAATCAAATTAACGGAGTGCAACTCTCTGAAGCCAACAAAGAAAAAGATCTCGGAGTAATAATTTCGAACGATCTCAAACTGAGTCAACATTGCACAGAAGTAGTAAAAACTGCCAACAAACTGATCGGATTTATTGGTCGTACATTTGAACACAAATCAGAAAAAGTAATATTGACATTGTACAATTCGCTAGTTCGCCCACATCTTGAGTATTGTGTTCAGTTTTGGTCTCCCTATTACAGAAAGGATATTGATAAACTCGAGAGTGTGCAGCGTCGAGCCACGAAAATGATCCCTAAACTGCGAAATAAACCGTACGAAGACAGAATTAAAGAACTTAACTTATTCAGCTTATCACAGCACAGGCTGAGAGGTGACCTTATAGATGAGTTTAAAATTTTCAAGGGATTCGACAACGTTAATGTTCATGATTATTTTACAGTCTTTCAATCAAGTGTAACAAGAAACAATGGATACAAAATATCGAGGAAGCGTTTCAACTCAAGTGAATCAAAGCACTTCTTCTTCAACCGTGTCATCAATGTATGGAATGGGCTGCCTCGAAACGTCGCTATTTGCACGTTCACAAACCGACTGGACAAATATTTAGATGCTAACCCGAACATCCGCTATTTTGCTCCGGTCTAACAGAGAGTAGTGTTAGCTTAGTTGTCGTGTATGATCTTCCTTCTGTCCATGTAAAATTCCATTGTAGTTTTTCTATATTATATGGTATTCTTCCTTTCCATGCCAGCCTCGGCTGGAGGGACTGGTGGGAGGGGAGGAGCCTTCGCCTTTGCTGTCCTGTGTCTCTGACTCGTAGATTAGAGTAGTTGGTAGCAACAACAAACAGCCTAGTTAGGACCAAGAGGTCTGTTGCTGTTTGCTTTTCCTTTGTACTTTGTACTCCTCCTCCTTCCCAGGAACCAGAATTGAGGACGTAGCTGAGAAGGTTGACGACTTAGTCGCTACTACCTCAGAGGAGACAATGTTTGTCTACGTGGTAGGAACAAACAATGTAGCGAAAGGTAGATCAGAGGAAATTGTTGACAAATATAGGAAATTTGTCGGAAAACTAAGAGAAAGCAGGAGACGTTCTGTAGTGTGTGGTTTGCTCCCCCGCCATGATGTTAACTCCCTCATTCTCAGTAGAATGCTGGGGATTAACGAACGTGTCAAGGATTTGTGTACATAAGAACATAAGAACATAAGAACGCAGGAGTCTACAAGAGGCCGGTAGGCCTGTACAAGGCAGCTCCTTTGACCCTAAGCTCCCGTGTATCTAACCCCACCTAATATCGCTGTCCATGAATTTATCTAGTCTATTTTTTAATGTGACAATTGTATTGGCACTCACCACATGACTGCTAAGCCTATTCCACTCATCCACCACCCCGTTAGTAAACCAATTTTTGCCTATGTCCCTGTTGAATCTGAATTTATCCAGTTTAAATCCATTACTTCGTGTCCTACCCGGTTCTCTTACCAACAAAACCTTATGAATGTCTCCCTTATTAAAGCCCTTCATCCATTTATAAACCTCGATCATGTCTCCACGCACCCTTCACCTTTCTAGAGAATGCAAGTTTAACTGTTTGAGTCTTTCCTCGTATGGCAAGTTTCTCAACCCCTGAATCATCTTAGTCATCCTCCTCTGCACCGATTCTAACAAGTGTAGTAGTAAGGGAGTCATGTTTGTGGACGTATGGGATCATTTTATTCATGACAGAAGCCTGTTTGCTAACGATGGCCTTCATCTAAATTGTGTGGGCAAGGCGACGCTAGGCAGAGTGTTAGATGAGGAAATATCGAAAGAGCTAAGACAGGTGCAGCAACGTGGTGAGGTAGTTTCCGGCTTAGCCGGGAGGAAACCACACCCTGATAGTGAGGTCAGGCCGCAGGTGTACAGTACTGCGCAGGATGTCAGGTCACCAGACCCACAGGTGATGGGTACTGAGGTAGCAGTGAGGTCAACAGCCACGCAGGTGGTTGGTGAGGTAGGGGTAATTGAGGGTAGTCAGGTCTGACGCGCTATTCCAGTGACACGACAGTTGATAGATGGCGCTCACTCGACGAATAAATTAAACATCTTTTACGTAAATGGCCGTAGCATCATTCAGAAGCGTAGCCACTTGATAATACATGCACTTACTGAAAAACCCGACTTCATTTTGATCACGGAAACATGGCTGAATATGCTCGATAAACATCACTTAGGTGAAGTAGCTGTAAATGGTTACAAAGCGTTTACTAAGTGTCGATTTACACAAAAAAGGAGGTGTAATAATATATGCGAAAAATAATTTAGAAGTCATTCAGCTAAACATTGCCGAAACAGAGGCTTATGATTCATTGTATGTACAAGCAACGATCAATAATGAAAAGTATGTTCTGGGCGTAATTTACCGACCTCCTAAATCAAATGAAGACATTGATGGAAATCTCTACGCAGAGATAAACAGCGTTATCAGAAATAAAATTGCAATAATATGCGGTGACTTCAATAACCCCTCCGTTAACTGGAATGCACTTTCTGGCGACAGAGAAGGCGAGAGATTAATTAACTTTGCACAAAATTAATTTCTTAATCAAACTGTTACCATGCCGACACGCGGAAATAATATTCTTGATTTAATCCTCGCGACCGATAGTCATCTCATAATTGCCTGTGAGGTAGGCGAGCCATTTGCAAGCAGCGACCACAACATAATAAGATGTGCTTTGAATATTGAAACAAAAGCACGAGCAAACTCACTCTTAATACCTAATTATAGTTAAGCAAATTTTATGGACCTAAAAAGAGAACTGGCTTCAGTAAATTGGAATCATTTGCTCAACAACGTCAGCGTTCAAGAAATGTATAATCGTTTTACTGTACAAATCACAGCGAGCGTAAATAAATTCATTCCACTCAAGCCACGAAGGACTGATAATCAAAAACCGTTGTGAATGAATAATTATTACCTACAAAAAATCATCGTCGAAAAAAGAAAACTGTATAAGCAATATAAACTGTCACATAATTCACAGGATCATACTAATTACATCAATGTCAAGAGAGAGTGCGAAAGGAAAATCAGAAAACAGAAACGCGATTATGAGATGAAAATATCACTCGATGCTAAGAAAAATCCAAGGTTATTTTTCAGTTACATAAGAAACAAAAAAAACTGTTAATAATAATATCGGCCCACTACTATTAAGTGGTAATACGATTAGTGGTGATAAAGGCATGGCGTCGGTCCTAAATTCAACCTTTAGTAGCGTATTTACAAAAGAGAACATGACATCGATTTCAGCCCCGAAGAAAATTCTTCAAGGCCCTGAAGAACATAAGCTTGCATTGACCGACATTGATATCAGCGAAGTGCGTGCGTACCTGCAGTAAATAGATCCAAATAAATCTCCGGGCCCCGACAATTTATCTCCTCGCGTGTTGAGAGAATGTAGTCAACAGATAGAATTACCCATAACATTAATATTCAACAGGTCATTAGCACAGGCCAGTGTGCCTCTCGAGTGGAAAAAGGCCAACATTACCCCGATCTTTAAAAAAAGGAGATAAAAAACAAGTCAGTAATTATCGTCCCATCAGCCTTACGTCTGTCCTAATTAAACTATTCGAAAAAATAATCAGGGACAAAATGATCACTTTCCCTGAAACAAATGATTTGATAACTGAGAGTCAGCATGGATTTCGAAATAGTCGGTCTTGCCTTAACAACCTATTAACCTTTTTCAACGATGTTTATACATGTTGGGACGCCCGAAGCCCATATGACGTAATTTACTTAGATTTTCAGAAAGCGTTTGATAAAGTTCCTCACGTTAGGCTTATTTCTAAACTGCGTTCTCACGGTATTAACGACCATCTATGTGCGTGGATTCATGACTGGCTCACCGACAGAGAACAACGTGTAGTTCTTAACGGTGAAGCATCGGATTGGCAACCCGTTACCAGTGGCGTGCCCCAAGGTTCGGTCCTGGGGCCAACACTATTCATAATTTACATGAACAACTTAGAAACTGATATCCTATCAAAAGTAGCCAAATTCGTCGACGACACCAAATTAGGAGGTACGGTAATGAACAGTCAAAGTTGCGAGAATATTCAATCAGACTTAATAAGACTTGCCGACTGGAGCGAAAAATGGCAAATGAGTTTTAACATAGATAAATGTAAAGTAATGCACATAGGTGAAAAAAATCCTAACTTTAAATATCAGATTCAAGGGCATGAGCTCAGCGAAGTAAAACAAGAAAAAGATCTTGGTGTCATTATCAGTAACACTCTTAAAATGAGTGATCAATGTTCTGCAGCGAGTAAAAAAGCCAATATGATGTTAGGATTAATCTCAAGAAACTTTGATTATAAATCACCCGAACTTATGAAGAGATTATATTTAGCATTTGTAAGACCACACCTAGAATACGCCGTTCAGTTCTGGTCACCGAACTATATCAAAGATCAAGTTTTGCTAGAAAAGATACAGCGACGAGCAACCAAACAAATTCCAGCGCTCCGAAACTTGCCATATGACGAGTGTTTAAAGCGTTTAGATATTTTTTCCCTAAAAAAGCGAAGGATGAGAGGGGACTTAATTGAAGTGGTCAAAATCCTTAATGGATTCGACAACATTTACCCAGATAGTCTATTTCAGTGAGACACCAACACAATAACACGCAGCAACGGTATGAAGTTAAAGGGAGACCGATGTAACACATTGGTGCGCAGAAGTTTTTTTCAATAATAGAGTCGTCGATCACTGGAATAGACTCCCACCGTCAGTAGTTAGCGCACAGAGTATCAATAGCTTCAAGTCTTCATTGGATAAGTACTTCAGGGATATAAGATTATACTGACCCTTCTTCGCATGTTTTCAGACAGATTGCAGAAAGACCTCAACCTAAATCCATATTATTCTCCCTCACAACCTAGATTGAGGGTAGCGTAAGTTAACGATAGAGTAAAGCAACAGTTAATGTCCGCATAACAGGTGGAGTGAGGTGTGGGTGCAGTAAGGTGACAGGGTACTGGTGCGTGCATAGTACCGCCGGTAAAATGAGGATCAAGCCTCCACCTGTGCCCCTGAAACTACACCTCACCCATCGTGAGTATTAGGGGGGATCCTGGGGCTGCCCTGTGTAGGCCACTCGGCCTCTTCCAGTCTCCCTGTATTTCTATGTTCTTGTGTTCTTATGTGATGAAGTCGTTTTCCCCCACAGCTTAGGTTACCAGTAGTGTAAGTTAAGGGTAGTAATTTCCTCTTATTTCTCTCTTTACTGTAAAATTTCCATGTCCCTTTCTTCCTTTTAAAGGTACATGGTGTTCTCTTCTAACTATTTCCTGCCGGCACGTTGCCGGAGGGAGAGGTGGGTGGGGAGGAGCCTTCATCTTTTCTGTCCTGTCCTTCCACACGTAGATTACTAGTAGTAGCGGTAGTAAACAGACATAGGGCGATAGGTCTTCTGGTGTCTGTTCTTCCTATGTATTCCTATGTATTCCTCCTCCTCTTCCTCTTCCTCTCCCTTTTCCTCCAGCTCCACCCCCACCTCCACCTATTCCTCCTCCTCCTTCTTCTTCTTCTTCTTTTTCTTCCTTCTCCTGATCCTCCACCTCCTCCCAATCAACCACACAGCACACCATTAACACTTACCCACATCCGCTACCTCCACACCCTCACACCTTGCATCACTCACCTGGAAAGACAAATTCTAGGTGATTAAAACGTGTTATAACATGTTTTATCTCCTTCCAAAGTACGTTATTACGAGAGATGGGAGCACCAATAATAATATACACATAACCATAGACACAATACATAATACATACATAATACATAATCTTATAACTATAATTAACCATACAACTGTCAGGTGTGTGTGTGTGTGTGTGTGTGTGTGTGTGTGTGTGTGTGTGTGTGTGTGTGTGTGTGTGTGTGTGTGTTCTTTTTCCTTCCTTCCTTCCTTCCTTCCTTCCTTCCTTCCTCCTCCTCCTCCTCCTCCTCCTCCTCCTCCTTCTGAACAAGCTCAGCAATGCTGATCACTCCAAACTCTTCACACCACAAAGAAACCCGAGGACAAGAAACAATGGAAAAACAATTCAAGCAAAGCGATGCAATACCGACATCGGCAGGAGTTATTTCTCGAAAAGAGTTGTTCGCCACTGGAACAGCCTTCCTGTATAAGTAGTTAGCGCAGAGACAATCAACTCCTTCAAGAAACGCATTGATCGCCACTTTGCTGCATCGGGGGTGAACTGAACGTATCCAAGAGTAGGTACACAAGTGCTTTAATCCTTCCCTGCAAGCCACTCCTACGACTAACGGATTGATTAAATCACTGAAAGCAGGCAGCCTTATAATGAGCCAACAGGCTTTCTGCTGCCTGCTAGTCCATGTTTCCATGTTTTTGCTCATTCTTTTCTTTTCTTCTCTTTTCTTTTCTTTCTTTTCTTCTTCTTCTTCTTATTATTATTATTATTATTCTTCCTCCTCCTCCTCCTCCTCCTCTCGTGTGAACTTTTCGAGAGTAAGGTTAGGTGTGTGTCTCCACGTCGGGAACTTGTTCAGGCTAAGTTCCGCCGCTGTGAACCTGTAAGCTGACTTGTCGGGAGCTATTCTGAACAAGCCGGGTGACAGACTCCGACCCCCCGACAAGATGCGAACACGATTAGAACATTTCCCGAACATCACGCGTGCCTGGCTTCTGGTGTGTGTGTGTGTGTGTGTGTGTGTGTGTGTGTGTGTGTGTGTGTGTGTGTGTGTGTATCATTAACCTGGTTTGGTACACTTTAATACAAAATCCATACAACTTTTTTTTTTTTTTTTACAACAAAGGAGACAGCTCAAAGGCACACACAAAAAAATCAATAATAAAAAAAAGCCCGCTGCTCGCTGCTCCCAAAAAAGAATCAAAAAGAGGTGGCCGAAAGAGAGGTCAATTTCGGGAGGAGAGGTGTCCTGATACCCTCCTCTTGAAAGAGGTCAATTCATAGGCAGGAGAAAATACAGATGAAGGAAGATTGTTCCAGAGTTTACCAGCGTGAGGGATGAAAGAGTGAAGATGCTGGTTAGCTCTTGCATAAGGGGTTTGGACAGTATAGGGATGAGCATGAGTAGAAAGTCGTGTGCAGCGGGGCCGCGGGAGGGGGGGAGGCATGCAGTTAGCAAGTTCAGAAGAGCAGTCAGTGTGGGAATATCGATAGAAGATAGAAATAGAGGCAACATCAAGGCGGAATTTAAGAGGTAGAAGACTATCAGTAGAAGGAGGTGAGCTGATGAGACGAAGAGCCTTAGACTCCACTCTGTCCAGAAGAGCTGTATGAGTGGAGCCCCCCCACACGTGAGATGCATACTCCATACGAGGGCGGACAAGGCCCCTGTATATGGAGAGCCACTGCGCGGGGGAGAAGAACTGGCGGAGACGATACAGAACGCCCAACCTCGAGGAAGCTGATTTAGCTAGAGGAGATATGAAGTTTCCAGTTGAGATTTTGAGTTAAGGATAGACCGAGGATGTTTAGTGTTGAAGAAGGTGACAGCTGAGTGTTGTCGAAGAATAGGGGATAGGTGTTTGGAAGATTGTGTCGAGTTGATAGGTGGAGAAATTGAGTTTTTGAGGCATTGAAGGACACAAGGTTCCTTCTGCCCCAATCGGAAATGATAGCAAGGTCTGGGGTTAAGCGTTCTGCAGCCTCCACTCTGGAGTCGTGTACTTCCTGTTGCGATGGTCTTCTATTGAAAGAAGTTGAATAATGCAGAGTGGAGTCGTCGGCGTATGAGTGGACAGGACAGTTTGTTATGGAAAGAAGATCATTGATGAATAACAAGAAGAGAGTGGGTGATAGGACAGAGCCCTGTGGAACTCCACTGTTGATAGGTTTTTGGAAAGAGCAGTGACCGTCTACCACCGCAGAGATAGAACGGCCGGAAAGGAAACTGAAGATAAAGGAACGGAGAGAGGGATAGAATCCGAAAGAGGGCAGTTTAGAAAGCAAAGACTGGTGCCAGACTCTATCGAAGGCTTTCGATATGTCTAGCGCAACTGAGAAAGTTTCACCGAAACGGCTAAGAGAGGATGACCAAGAGTCAGTTGAGAGAGCAAGAAGATCGCCAGTAGAATGCCCCTTGCGGAGTCCAAACTGGCGATCAGATAAAAGGTTAGAAGTGGAAAGGTGCTTTTGAATCTTCCGGTTAAGGATTGATTTAAAAGCTTTAATTTTTTTTTTTTTTTTACATTGCAGCCTATTGCGCCGGTAGGCTTCTTCCCGGTGGATCCTGATGGTCGGTCCAAAGCTTCTTTCCGGTAGGTCCTGATGGTCGGCCCAGCCCGTTCTGGCGCAGGCGAGTGTTTATAGTGGCGCCATCTTGCATTGGCTCATGCTGCCCTCCCAGAGCTCATCTTTGATTTAAATAGACAGGAAAGTAAAGCTATAGGGCGGTAGTTTGAGGGATTGGAACGGTCACCCTTCTTAGGCACAGGCTGTACAAAGGCATACTTCCAGCAGGAAGGAAAGGTAGATGTTGATTGGCAGAGACGAAAGAGTTTGACCAGGCAGGGTGCTGCCCCTTGAACTTCACACACACACACACACACACAGAGCACGGCGGCGCCAACTCCACCTCGGCCGCCAGATATCACCGCTAGATGGAGACACAGGACCATATTTTAAAACACATATTTGACAAGGCTTTCGTAGGAGCTTAGGCCATTTCCAGGGGTAGTTTTATGTCCCTGGCTGTAGTTTGACCCATCTTCTGTACCGTGAACTTAAAAACACTTATTAGAACCCGATAGATCCTCTCTCTGACCATTGGAAATTGTTGATGTGAGAGGAGGAAGCGTCTGATAGCACCGACCACAGACCCGGCCGCCAGATAGAGACAGCCACGGCCGCCACATCAAGGGGGGAAAGTGTCGCCGCCTGTCACACAAAGGGACGTAAAAACCGGAGCCACAAATTACACTCGCTGGTCACAGGGCGCGGCTATCTAGTTTTACTTGGAGTTGGAAATCGAGTCACAGATGAAACGTCCATTTAATACGGGGAATTATAAGCGTTTTGGGGCTGTATGTGTTTCTTGATCGTGGGCCATTCCTTTCCTCCTCATAAACCTACGACAAAAATTATTAAACCTTAGAATTTGAAATCATGCTCCTATTGTTCTTTTAGTCCTGCCCTCTTTACTGTATAAGAGGACGTCAATTTACTACTATATATTAAAGACTAATTGAAATTCCATGTACGGATATCTTGATTCTTGATGAAAAAATATTAAACCTCTGAATTCTAAATCATGGCAAGGCCTTCTTTTATCTTTTTCTTCGTAGCTTTTAAACGTCAATTTACTGCTATCAGTTAGGATTTCTTGTTCTGTATTCTGCCTGTTCCGTTTCATTCCGTTCCTCTTGATAAATCCACGATGAAAAAATTACTAAACCTCAGAGTTCGAATGATGCTCCTCTTTTTTAGTCCTGCCTTCTTTACTCTAATAAACGACGTCAATTTACTACTATTAATTAAGGGTTTCTTGTTTTCTATTTCCTGTCCTGTTTCACTCCGCTCCTCTTCATAATCCACGATGAGAATTTTAAACCCATGACTATGAATCTGCGGGCCTGGGTTTGAATCCCGGCCTGGACTGTCAGCGTGCAGCCCACCCAGCTGTTCATGTTTCGAGTTGGTCGATAAATGTTACCTGGGGACCCTCTGGGAAGGTAAACTGTGGTAACCTGGATGTCACACTGGTCCTGCGTCGGGTTAATGGTTCTCTCCCCCCACACGCTCAAAGGGCCAACGGGACGGAGATGAGCACCGCCGCCACGCGCAGCTGTAGCGTATGCTCCCAACTTTACCTTACCAACACTTATTTGCCGCCCGCTGCGAGGCTGCCTCCCCGCCGCCGTTATTACTTTGTCCGCCCAACGCAGCACACCGCCGGCCCGGCACAACACACAGCGAGACTAAGTAGCTTATGGCGATTGTACTTTCGCTTCTACCTTCCCCGGGCACGGCAAGGAGGAAGGATTATGGTGCGGCCTTTCTTGCGTAGGATCCAAGAACAACAAAAATCAACTAGTACAAAAGAAAAATACATAAAAAAATAGAAGAAAAGAAAAGAAGAGAAGAAGAAAATAAATGGAATAAAAATAAAGTAAATAAATAAAATAAAAAATAAAATAAAAATAGAATATAGGACAATAAAAAAAATACACAAATAAAACCAAATAAAAGTAGAAACTAAAAACAATAAAAAAAGAAAAAAATATATAAATAAACAGATAGATAAAATAAGATAAACAAACCGTCGTAACATGATATTTGCTGTTTCATTGTTTCTTTTTTTAATACTCCCGAGCGGGGATTTGCAGCGCCTTCACACGTGTCCTCGTCTCGCCTATGGACGCGTCTTTAGGGAGTTTTACCTCTTAAGAAGTATTAGGGGGGAGGCGGTGGCTGAGTCGTCAAAAGTAACGGCCTCGTGTTCAGGAGGACGCGAGTTCAATCCCCGCCCGGTGCCACCAAGCTGGGATTTTTCAGCCGCCGCCGAGTGGCTTAAAACTACCCACATGCTGTCCAGAAGACCACCTATCAACCCGGACTCTAGATTCAAGGATCAAAGATGAGCTCTGGGAGGGCAGCATGAGCCAATGCAAGATGGCGCCACTATAAACACTCGCCTGCGCCAGAACGGGCTGGGCCGACCATCAGGACCTACCGGAAAGAAGCCTTGGACCGACCATCAGGATCCACCGGAAGAAGCCTACCGGCGCAATAGGCTGCAATGTAAAAAAAAAAAAAAAAAAAAGTTCGCGTCTTTTATAAACTGTTTTTCAACTCGTGTTAAGATGCGAGGCAAATTTAGTTCATTATAATAAAACCTGCACACACACACACACACACACACACACACACACACACACACACACAAAGACTCTCCCTCTCCCCGACACACACATAGACAGACATGTAGATACATACAACAACTACATTTACAACAACAACAACAACTCCCTTGACCATCAAAGTCCCACAGTCTGTTACTTGAAGTTACCATTCGGGCTACTGACTACAGCACGGCGATGGGTTGGAGTGTCCCCCGCGCCGACACCCCGACCCACCAACCCCCGGGTGGCCGTAAACAAAGAGTGCAGCGCCGCGGGCTGCCCCTAAAGTGATCCCAATGTGTCCGCGCGTGCATTAGGTCTTCCCTCACTGGCCCATTATTCTCTTAAACATTTGGTAAGACTTTTCTTGAGGATCTGTTAACATTTCCATGTGTAGTTTTATGAGCCTAGTGTTAGTTTGACAAGGCTTCTGCATCATTAACGCTAAAACACTCATGAGAACCCGACCAATGAAAAACCTAAAGTGCTCCCAAGGTGTCCGCGCTGGCATAAGGCTGTCCCTCACTGGCCATACTCTTAAACGTTGCGGGCTTTAAACACACATATAAGATAAGGTTTTTGTAGAGGTTGTGTTAGTATTTCCATGGGTAGTTTTATGAGCCTACTGATAGTTTGACAAGGCTTTGCACCATGGGGAGGCTGTGGCTGAGTGGTCAGCGTTCGGGCGCGGGGTCCAGGAGGACAAAAGTTTGTCACGCCCGCTGCTACAACCAAGCTGGCAATTTTATAGTCATCGCCGAGTGGCCTAAGACTACCCACATGCTGTCCTGAAGGCCGCCTATCAACCCGGACTCTAGATTCTCTCTAAAAGAGACTCAAAGATGAGCTCCGAGGGGTAGCAGCAAGAGCCAAGCAAGATGGCGCAACTATAAACACTTCCCTGCGTCATTACGGACTGGGGACGACCACCATGGCCCACCAAGAAAGCTTACTGGTGCCATAGGCAAAACGAAAAAAAAGCAACTGAAAAACACTTATGAAAACCCAAGTAATCTCCTCTGTGTCCTCTGGAGATAGTTGCTGTGAGAGCCGAAAGCGACTAGAAATACGAGCCACTTGGCCTTTGGAAGCAAATGATGTTTAAAGCCGAAAGTGTCTGACAATACGTTTCTCATCCACGCCCTCTAGACACATACACAGAAAACACAAGAGAATATGAATGAAAAGAAAAAAGACTCAAGAAACACCGCCACTCCGAGCACAAGGAGGCAAAGGGTGCGTGTGATGGACGGTCCAACAGGTTACGAGACCAAGGATTCCTCATTCAAGGATAGGATGTGACACGGCGCGTAAGGATTCTCCATGATGACAAGTTCAGTGTAGCTTGCAGGGCTGTGTGTGTGTGTGTGTGTGTGTGTGTGTGTGTGTGTGTGTGTGTGTGTGTGTGAATAGAATAGAACGCATATATTGCTCAGACTTTTACAAAAAAAAAGTATGGAGCACAGCCCCTGTATAACAAGTTATATCATTAAGTCTTTATCTAAACAGCCTCAGAACTAATTTAATAAACTGAGCCAAATTGCTTAGCATGTGCACATTTTTGCTTTGCATCATTTTAACATATTTTCTGTGATTTGGATTTACTCTGTAGTGCTCTGGTATGTACTTGTTTCTCAGCTGTATAACATCTTGATTTTCACATTTAAACATAACGTGATATTCATCCCCTATTTGTTCACCATTACATTTATCAGAATACCGTTCTTCTCTTGTAATATCACGGCACCTACCACTAACAACTGGTAATCGGTTACTTCCTGTGCGAAACTTACTTTTATTAATACGGTTTGTTTTACTTAGTTTAACAAGGTAATCCTCAATCTCATAAATTTCTTTATACATACAGTAACTACTACATATGCCTTTTGTTGTTATATTCCTATACCAAGTTGATATGCATAAATCTTTCAACCTCTGCTCAACAGTCTTCCTAAACCACTTAACATTGTTGATGGTTTGTGACTGCCATACACCTGACAGACCACATTCAATACATATACGTCTTATACAGTCCAACCATGGCCATATAAAAGTACCAGACATATGTAAGTGCAATAAACATGTGTACATAACGTAACTCAGCTTAGTATTTTTTCCCGTAATTAACCTTGACCAATAATTTATCATCCTGCATTTTATACATATTTCCAGTGGATACATTCCTGACTCCCCATATACAATGTCCGTACTTGTATACCTATGTACATACATTACATATTTAAGATACCTCATCTGTAAAGATTCCAGTTCCCTTATAATGTCATAACCCCATATTTCGCAAGCGTAAGTCGCAACTGTCACCACCATACTATTGTACATTTCTAATTGTATATCAAATGGCAAATCATATTTTCTAGAAGTCCCAATCAGTGGATACATGGCCTTAGTTGCGTGGTCTTTAAGTTCTAGTTGCCCTTTCCTAAACCGTCCATTATAACTGAACAATACACCCAGGTGTTTATATTCTCTTACTACCTCTATTTCCTCCTCACCAACCTTGAAATTGTAATTACTGGTTGCAACTCTACCCCTACTGAGAATTACTATTTTAGTTTTACTACAATTTACCTTTAATTTCCACTCTAAACAATACCTGTGAAGTGATACTAAAGCTACCTTCATGTTTTGCTCGCTATCACACAAAATAACAGTATCATCTGCGTACATAATCACCAATAATCTGAGATACGTGTTTACAAGGTCATTGAAATTAAGATAGCTACAATTATACTCTATAAGTTTTCCCTGCAGGTCATTAACATAGAAAGCGAATAACAATGGTGATAGGTTTCCACCTTGCCTCACTCCCATATTGCAGGTAAATGTTTCAGACAACTGTTGGCCTACCATTACACATGACTTGACATTAAAATACATACTACGAATAACATTTAGTATCTTACCATTAGCATTATTATTTACAAGTTTAAACCATAGACCTTCCCTCCATACCATGTCAAAAGCCTTTTCATAGTCAATAAATAAACAAAATAGTTTCATCATTTTCCACTGAAACAATTCAACAACGCACTTGAGTAAAAAGATATGATCCAGTGTGGAATATTCCTCACGAAAGCCTGCTTGTGTTTCATTGATGATGTTTTGATCGTCGGAATACTGTTTGAGACTGTCGTTAAGAATGGACGTAGACAATTTCCCCATACAGCTCAAAAGGGTAATACTTCGGTAGTTATTTGCATCATTAACGTCTCCCTTGTTTTTATAAAGAGGTATTACAACGCCAGTGAGCCACTCCGATGGAAAGACACCTGTGTCAAGGATCTTATTGAATAGTTCAACATATAAAGGGCAGAGTAGGTCTTGTGTACATTTTATATATTCATTAATGATGTTGTCACTACCAGGAGACTTGCCGTTTTTCAGTTTACCAATACAACGCTTTATTACAGCATGTGTTATAGGGTTGTTAAGTGCGGGCGAGTCAGCGTCACTGTAAGTTTCCTAATCAGTTCTCTCGTTTGCATTACTATCGTCGTCCTCTGTGTAGAGCAATTTAAAGTGGTCATAAAATTTCTCGAGTGGTATGTGATTATTTTTCTCTACTTTGCTCTTTTTATAATCTTCCAGTATGCCTTTGCGTCTTTAGTTTTGTTTGCTCTTAATTGCTAAAGTATATTACTATTACCTTTATTCCTTACCCTCTTTAGTTCTCTTTTATAATATCTACTTTTTTAATCACAGCTGTATACGTAACAGTATTCTTTTGTCTGTTATATTTATTCTTAGCCTTGTGATACTCTTTCCTGCTGTTGTAGCATTGTTTGTCATACCCTCCCATATTTGCATTATTGCTCTTCTTTATATATTTTTTACTAAACTGTGGAATTTTTTTCAATGCAGGGTCAATCAAGACACGCTTTAACAGATCATTTACATCATCAACTGATAATTTGTCAATATTCATTACAAGTTCATTCACCTTACTCTTATCAATATTTTTCTCATACTCAATTTTCCGTTCATTTCTCCATCTGCCTGGCCTCAAACAAACTGCTTCACTCATTTTATTGCCAGTCTCGCGCGCTTTGCTTCCCACACCTAAAAATTACAAACAAATATGCAAACTACGATGAACATCTGAATATAATGGTTCAAAGTCTAACAGCCGAAAACTCTTAACAAATCGGACAACATTCCAAGTACCAATAACATAGTCTATGACTGTATTGCAAGTGGTAGTAAACTTACCAATACCACGGTCTTCACCCATTCTCCCATTAAAGATAATTGCATTGTTATTCTTACAAATTTCTATCAATTTTTTACCATAAGAATTTCTATCAGGGGTGTTGTCTTGATTACATCTGTTCTCTAAAAAGCCTGCCTTTCTTAAAATATCACAATTATCTTCTATTGGAGAAATATATTCATTAACATCAATCACTAATTCATTACCGTCACTCACTGAGGCAATGTCAGAGAAAGTGGCGGTATGAGCATTGAAATCACCACTAACAATATGATATCCATCATTGTTTGACAAGAAAAGATTATCCAACTCATCGAAATTTTCAGGTTTACCAAACCGCGAGTGGCTGGGTGGAATATACGCACAAGTAATTAACAGGTCATTTTCTAGTCCCACACTCCTTCCATTCACACAAATACTCAATAAAGCCTCATAATCTCCCTGAACCTTTTTCCAAACAAATTTTACATATTTTTTTACAGCAATTAGTAGACCCCCTGACTTAAATCTGCTTAAAGCATATATGTTCTTATAGACAATGTCATACCCAATTTCTTTCATTTTAATACTTACATTGTTCATAACTGCATCATCACACTTAGTCTTAGACATACAAATAACATCATAACATTTAAGAAGCCCAGTAAACTCGTCCACAAATAATTTTGATTTTAGGCCACATACATTAAATGATAATAAATTAATTGTACATAAATTTTGTGCTACAGTATCAGGTATGAGTGGGTGTGTCTGTGTGAGTGTAGTCTGTGTGGATGAATCAGTATGCGTACCCGCTGTTGTCTGTACGTGCTTCGTACTGGGTGCAGCTTGTGTGGGTACGGTGTCATCTATAGTACTGGGAGTAGTAACAACTTTATACTCAGAATTGCGTAGGTCATCTTGGATGTGCTGCACTCCAACTCGACCCTACTTGATTATATGATCTAGTTTGAGCCTCTTCCAATCTGGAGAAGTTATCCCCACCTTGCCAAGTTCATCAGGAGTAGTTATTTCAACTGGTCTGTCCCTCTCCGCCATCCATGCTAGAATCCTCCCATCTCCAGTGGTTACATTATTTACTGTAGCCTCTTCCTTAGCTATTTTGAGCATGGTGGCCCTCAAAGGTGTTAAATCCTCGTTGATGAATATTTTCTTCCGTTTCTTTCTCAGCTCCTTGTTACTTAGCACTGCGTTGCGTTTCTCACGAAGGCAAAATCACATTATCACAGGCCTACCTCTCTCACCTGCTTTCCCCAAGCGATGCGCCATGGAGATGTCATTGGCCTCGAGCTTAGCTCCTACATCCGCAGTCACCTCCATCACTTTAGCCTGTAGGATGTCCTCGTCCTCCTCTGGGTCATCTTCTAATCCAAATATCCGCAAGTTGTCTCTCCTTGTATACTGTTCTAGCCGGTCACAGGCGTAGCGTTGTAACAAGTTAATCCTTTGTGTGTCAGTAGATGTACTCAGTAATTTTTCTGTGAAATCCTTTATTGCTGTAGACACGGCAGCAGACACAGCAACAGATATGATATTCGCGATGCCTGGCAGGACCGCGGCAACCACATCCTTCACTGTTTTGGTCCCCTTGATGGATTCAGGAGTCAGGCTCTCGAGCTCGGCGTCCACTTTTTCCTTAACGAGCTGTTCCAAGTTCTTGTTTAGGTGCTGCTGAGCCATTTCACTTCTTACTTGGGCTGCAAAAGCTGCTTTCACTTTGTACACATGTCACTTTTGCAGTTCACTTGTGACTGTAAAAGTCCCTTGTAGAATGAGTGTGGCTTCTGCGTTGCGTATGTAGTGCTGAAAAACTGCTTTGGCTAGGAGCTGTCTCAGGCACGTCCTGTCGGTGCCGCTACTGCTGTGTGTGTGTGTGGGGGGGTAAATTTAGTGGTCGGCATTACTTACTATCTTAAACACACACACACACACACACACACACACACACAAACTAAAATCCTGCATTCAACAACTAAGTAAACACACACACACACACACACACACACACACACACACACACACACACACACACACACACACACACACACACACACACACACACACACACACACACACACAAACTAAAATCCTGCATTCAACAACTAAGTAAACACACACACACACACACACACACACACACACACACACACACACACACACACACACACGCCGATGATTCCACTCTGCATTACTCAACTTCTTTTAATAGAAGACCCACCCTTCAGGAGCTTAACGACTCAAGGCTGGAGGGTGCAGAACGCTTAGCCTCAGACCTTACTATTATTTCCGATTGGAGCAAGAAGAACCTGGTGTCCTTCAACGCCTCAAAAACACAGTTTCTCCACCTATCCACTCGACACAATCTTCCAAACAACTATCCCCTATTCTTTGACAACACCCAGCTATCACCTTCCTCAACACTAAACATCCTCGGTCTATCCTTAACTCAAAATCTCAACTGGAAACTTCATATCTCATCTTTTACTAAATCAGCTTCCTCGAGGCTGGGCGTTCTGTACCGTCTCCGCCAGTTCTTCTCCCCTGCACAGTTGCTGTCCATATACAGGGGCCTTGTCCGCCCTCGTATGGAGTATGCATCTCATGTGTGGGGGGGCTCCACTCACACAGCTCTTCTGGACAGAGTGGAGGCTAAGGCTCTTCGTCTCATCAGCTCTCCTCCTCATATTGATAGTCTTCTACCTCTTAAATTCCGCCGCAATGTTGCCTCTCTTTCTATCTTCTATCGATATTTCCACGCTGACTGCTCTTCTGAACTTGCTAACTGCATACCTCCCCCCCTCTCGCGGCCCCGCTGCACTCGACTTTCTACTCATGCTCATCCCTATACTGTCCAAACCCCTTATGCAAGAGTTAACCAGCATCTTCACTCTTTCTTCCCTCACGCTGGTAAACTCTGGAACAATCTTCCTTCATCTGTATTTCCTCCTGCCTACGACTTGAACTCTTTCAAGAGGAGGGTATCAGGACACCTCTCCTCCTGTATTTGATCTTCCTTTCGGCCACCTCTTTTGTTTTACTTTAGGAGCAGCGAGTAGCGGGCTTTTTTTTTATTATTGTTTTCTTTTTTTGTGTGCCCTTGAGCTGCCTCCTTTGTTGTAAAAAAAACAAAAAAACACACACACACACACACACACTAAAATCCTGCATTCACCAACTAAGTAAACAAACACACACACACACACACACACACACACACACACACACACACACACACAGCGACAGGGACAATATCGGATAATGTTTTGTGCGATCGGAGAGGAAATACATCACACGAATATAACAGCGTTGAGTTTCATGACCAAATTCTCACACAGGAAGAGGAAACATGGAAACATGGAAACGCAGGCAACAGAAAGCCTATTGGCTCATTACGAGGTTGCCCGCTTTGGTGATTTAATCTGCTCGACAGCCTGGGGCCTGGGGAGCAGATGAAAGCACCTCGACATTGAGGAGCAGATGAAAGCACCTCGATATTGAGGAGCAGATGAAAGCAACTCAATATTCAGTTTACTCCCGACGCAGCGAAGTGACGGTCGATTCTATATTTGAAGGAGTTGATAGTATTCGCATTTACTACTTCTGAAGGAAGATTGTTCCAGTGACGGATGACTCGGTTTGAAAAGAAACTCCTTCCGATGTCTGTGTTACATCGACTAGACTGAATGGGTAAACCGTTATTTCTAGTTCTTAGGTTGGTTTTCAATTCAAAGAAATTGGAGTAATCGACGTTATTGAATTTTTTCAGATACTTGAAGACTTGAATCATATCTCCTCGTAGGCGTTTTTTCTCTAATGTAAAGAGATTGAGTCGCCTGAGTCGTTCCTCGTACGGTTGAGCCCTTAAGGTTGGTATCATTTTCGTGGCGCGTCGTTGAATCCTTTCCAGTAAATCAATGTCCTTTCTGTAATTAGGAGACCAGAACTGTACTGCATACTCGAGGTGCGGTCTTACCATGGAATTATACAAGGATAGCATCACGTCTGGCGTTTTACACTCGAAGTTCCTCGCTATGAACCCGAGCATAGTGTTGGCTTTGTTGTATGCTTTTTTACAGTGATTCGCGTGTTTCAGGTCACTGCTGATAGTGACTCCAAGATCCTTTTCCTCCTGCATCGCTTGCAGAGGTCTCCCATTCATGATGTATGTGTGGTTACTATTTCTGGACCCAATGTGCATGACTTTGCATTTGTCAACATTAAAGGACATTTGCCATTTTTCCGACCATTCGATAATGTGATTGAGGTCTTTCTGAATGATTTCGCAGTCGGCCTTTGTGAGGGCCTTTCCCCCCACCCTAGTGTCATAAGCAAATTTCGATATTGTGGATTTCAGTCCTGATTCGAGGTCGTTGATATATATGATGAAGAGAATGGGTCCCAGCACTGACCCTTGAGGCACTCCACTAGTGACTGGAAGCCAATCGGAAGGCTGTCCGTTGAGTAGTACTCGTTGTTTTCTGTCGGTGAGCCAATCTCTTATCCACGCGATCAGATTGGCTCCAATGCCCGCCGAGTGCAGTTTCTTAAGGAGTCGCTCGTGCGGTACCTTGTCGAAGGCTTTCTGAAAGTCCAGGTATATAACATCCCTGGGGATGTGGGCATCCCAGTTCTTATATATACCTTGGAAGAAGTCTAATAAATTCGTTAGGCAGGAGCGCTTGTTTCTGAAGCCATGCTGGGTGTCGGAAATTACATTATTGTCTTCTAGAAACTTAACAAGTTTGTCTCTAATAATCTTTTCGAGTATTTTTCCTGCCACTGATGTCAAACTTATGGGCCTGTAGTTTAATGCAACGCTTTTGTCTCCTTTTTTGAAAATTGGTGTTACGTTCGCCATCTTCCAGTCTTCCGGGACCTTTTTCAATTGAACAGACTGGTTGAATATGTTAGTGAGTGGCTGAAGTATTTGTTTTTAAGCTCTTTTAATAACCGCGGGGACAAACCGTCAGGTCCTGTTGACTTGTTCGTGTCGAGTTTATCCAAATACTCTTTCACTTCTTGGTCGCATATTGAGTCAATTTTCAGGGGCGTGATTCCCCTCCCCTCGGCGGGTCAGGGTTCTCGGGCATGGTTTCGATGTTCTCGACTGTGAATACGGATGCGAAGTTACTGTTGAGGATTCTGGCCATCTGTTTACTGTCCTGAGTTGCAGCTCCAGTCTCGTCTGTCAGGGGACCAATATTGGATTTTACTTTCTTTTTCGATCTGATGTATGTGAAGAATTTTTTTGAGTGTGTCTTGATGTCACGCGCTATTTGTTTTTCGTAGTTGCGTTTACTACTCCGAATAAGGGTGCGACAAGCTCTGAGGCTGTTGTGGTACTGAGTACGGGCTTCGGCCGTGTCATTCTCTTTCATTAGGTTATAATTCTTTTTTTTTTAAGTTTACCGCCCTTTTTATTTCTCTGGTCATCCACGGTGGATCTACGGCACCATTTACTCTCCTGGGTTTCGTCGGCACTGTAGCCTTTTCTACTCCCAAAAGCTTATCTTTGAAATTGTTCCACACGTTGTCGATTGTATTGTCGGTTAGGTGAAGTTGGTCCCAGGTCGCAGAGGGAAGCAGCTCACGGGCTAGGTTGAAATTTGCTTTTTTGTAGTCTGGTATCACTGACGGATTGTCTACGAGTTTGTGACTTATGTTGACATTGAAACGGATTAAGTGGTGATCGCAACCGTTAATTTTTTCACCAACTTCACAGTCGCGAATGAGGTCGGGGTCGCTAATTAATACCAGATCCAGCAGATTGTTTTCTCTTGTTGGTTGAGTTACAACTTGAGTGAGGAACGAATCCTCCACCATTTCTATAAGCCTGTTACCCTCTTGATCTCCAGTCAATTGTCCCCAGTCAATGTTAGGGTAATTAAAGTCCCCAATTATTATTACTTCTTTACTTTGTGTTAAAGAGTGAAGCTCTTCGTACAGGGCAGTGTCATCGGCTGCCTGTTGGAGGAGGAGGAGAATGCCGACGAGGAGGAGGAGGAGGAGGAGGATATGGAAGTGAGGAAAGAGAGTGAAGAGATGGAAAACGAAAAGAGGGATGGGGAGAAGAGAATAACGAGAGGAAATGGGTTTAGGGATTATATCAAGGGAGGAGCAGAGTGGAGGACGCGAGGAAGAGGCGAGCTTGCCACACACAAGGAAAAATTGGAAAAAATTAACCAACAATATTATAATCCTTGCTTTCATACACCAAACATAACTATACATACCAACTTTTTCGTGACAATCATAACATATACATACGACAATAATTATATACTTTTGAACGGATATTATTTGTACTTGTATATAACATCAACGTGCACCAATATCTATACGAAGAGACATATATACCAATACAGAAAACAATATCCCTGTAGATCTTTGAATGAGTAAAAGGTAAGAAAAGTGGATGGTAGATAACTTAATATCTCTCTCTTCTCTCTATCTCTCTCTATATATATCTCTCTCTCTCTCTCTCTCTCTCTCTCTCTCTCTCTCTCTCTCTCTCTCTCTCTATATATATATATATATATATATATATATATATATATATATATATATATATATATATATATATATAGAGAGAGAGAGAGAATATCATCATTTATTATCATTTATCATTCAGCGTAGCTCCATCTACTTATACGTATTAATTATGCATCTCCTATCTCCTTATGACTACGAGAATACTCCGGCACTAACATGGATTTTAGGACAGTGCGGCGAAAGATGGAACGGATCAAGCCACCACTGTAACCTAGCCTAACCTCATCACTTTGCATCTCCCTCTATCTACCACGCACGAGCATACCCTTACACAACGTATACTTTTGGGTGAGTGCAACCTAAGGAGGATCGGATCAAAACACCATCGAAGCCAAACTAATCACTATCACTCAACGTCTCCCTCTACCTGCCTTTTTAACGTGGCAGAAGGTGAGACTCATCTTCGTGTGCGCCTCAGTTCAGCTCCCCATCTGCCTCCCGCACCATAGGCATTAGAATAAACCAATACAAACATCCTCCTATCCAGACACCACGTTATCACACGGCAACGCAGGTCCTCAAAGTCCACACAGCACACACTCGTAAGGGCAGCAGATGAACACTAGCGGCAAAGGGTCCTCGTGTGTGTGTGTGTGTGTGTGTGTGTGTGTGTGTGTGTGTGTGTGTGTGTGTTATCAATGGCACCTCCGCAGCCTAGTTCCGTCCCATCCTCGCCCAGCCAGCACCGATAAGGGGACCGTACACAGCGACAAAGCGTTAGCCGGGCATGCAAATGAGAGGCGGCTGAGGGGCGGACGAGGAAGGCAAATCACGGCAGCCCAGCGAGAGGGAGACTGATGATACTTTAATTGAAAGACTGCCGCTGGGTGATGCCGGGATGGCGATGAATATAGGCGTCGTTATGTATAGGGAATGGATGGTCATGAAGGATTAAGGAGGGATATTAGAACTCTCTTACTCTATGAATGAATGAAGAGAGGAAGGAAGGAAAGAAGGAGGAAGGAAGGAAGGAAGGAAGAAAGGGGAATTAGAACTCTTTTACTCAATGAATGCATGAAGAGAGGAAGGAAGGAAAGAAGGAAGAAGGAAGGAAGGAAGGAAGCAAGGGGAATCAGAACTCTCTTACTCTATGAATGAATGAGTAGTGAATGAAGAGAAAGAGAGAGAAAGAAGGAAAAGATGTAAGCATTTGAATATAAACTGCCAGGGCGTGCCAGGATGATGCTATATGAAGGCGTTGTTATGTATGGAGTGGGTGGCCATGCTGGATTACGGAGGGAAGACATACTTATATTACTCCATGAATGAACGAGGGGGAAGGGAATGAAGAAAGAAAGGCAGACAGAAGAAAAAGAGATGTACGCATTTACTTATAAACTGTAAGAAAGCGAGCTCAGAACTATTAGTCAATATATGAAGGAAAGAATGAAGGAAGGAAGAGGGATGGAAAAATTAAGGAAGGAAAGAGAAAGAATGAAAAAAAAAATGTAGGTACGTATATATCTATGAAGTATAAAACCAAAATCAGACCTCTCAATCCACAAATCAATGAATGAAAGAATGAGGAATTAAAAAATGAAAAAAAGAGGAAGAAACAAAAAAAAAGAAATACGCATTAACCCATAAACTATAAAAAGCGAAATCAGACCTCACATGATCCATATACAAAAGAATGAAGGAATAAATGAACATATAAGTAAAGGATCATGAAAGAAAAAACGGAAAGAAAAGTGATGAATGAAGAAATAAAGAAGGGAAAGAAACTGAAGAAACAAACATAGGAATTTACCTATAAAATCTCAGAACCCCCCAAAACATGAATAACCCAAAACAGGCAAGGAAAAAACTCACAAAACAAAAGAATAACGGGATTGAGTGAACAGATAAATGAAGGACAGAAGGGAAAGAGAAGGATATAACTGGTGAATGAAAAAAAAGAGACAGCAAAGAAAAGGGGGAAGAAGAGGAAGAAAACTAAAAAAAGACATACGAATTTATATATAAAACATCACACCCCAAAAAACTGACTGAAAGGAAACGGAAGAAACAAGCAGAATAAAAGAAGAGAAAAACGGAACTGTATTTCATTTTCATTTTTATTCTTTTTTTATTCTTTTTTGTGTGTGTCTGTAAGGGAAACACAAGCCACAAATTTATCCTGCAAGATCAGCAAACCAAATTCTTACTTCCGGAGGTGCGGCGCGGCGCCATACATATACGTTAACTTTCTTCTCGCCTCCCAACCTGATGCGAGACTCCTGCGCTTCGAGGTGAGGGAAGACCAAGGGAAGGTGTGATAAAAGGTCTACCAAAACAAAATCCAGCCACGTTATTTGTATTTGGGAGCAAGAAAAAGATAATAAGTTTTTGGTCCATATTCCGACCTTCTGAATCTGTCTCGAGGTGAGGGAAGGTATATTGAAAGGTCTAAGAAAACATAATCCAGTCACGTTATCTATCTAGTTGGAAGCAAAGCGAAAAAGAATATGTTTTTAGGCCAGTATTCCAACCTGATATGATTCTTCTGCTTGTGTCCCGAGGTGAGGAAAACTAAGGGAGGTATACCATAAGGTCTACCAAAACAAACTCCAGGCAAGTCATTTATAGTAGCAAGGCGAAGTTAATGATGTTTTAGGGTTTTTATTCCAACCTGATTTGATTCCTCTCCTTCTGCCTCGAGGTGAAGGAAGACTAAGGGAAGGTTTAATATAAGCACTGGGGAAAAAAATCTAGCCACGCTATTTGTAGTTTAAAGCAAGGCGAAGATAATGACGTTTTAGGCCAATATTCAAACCCAACTTCTACGCTTCTGTCTCTAGGTGAGGGAAAGACAAAGGGAAGGTATAAAATAAGGTCTAACAAAACAAAATCCAGCAACGTTATTTGTAGTAGGGAACAAGAAAAAAAGAAAGAGTTTTAGGCCCATATTTCAAGATGGTACGATTTTTCACCCTCTGTCCCGAGGTGAGGGAAGATCAAGGGAAGGTATTATACAAGGTCTAGCAAGACAAAATCCACCCACGTTATTTGTATTTGGAAGCAAGACGAAAAGAGTAAGTTTTAAGGCCAATATTCCAACCTGATACACTTTCATCTTTATGTCTCGAGGTGAGGGAAGACCACGGGAAGGTATCATACAAGGTCTGGGAAAGTAATATCCACCCACGTTGTTGATAGTTTGAAGCAAGATAATGAGTTGTTGGCCCTTATTCCAGCCTGATAGGATTGTTCTGCTTCTGTCTCAAGGTGAGGAAGGCCAAGGAAGGTATATAATAAGGTCTAGCATAGCATAATCCAGCCACGTTATTTATAGTTTGAAGCAAGACGAATATAATGAGTTTTTTGGCAATTATTCCAACCTGATATGATTTTTCCCCTTCTGTCTCGAGGTGAGGAAGACCAAGGAAGGTAAAATATAAGCTCTAGCAAACAAAATACAGCCACATTATTTTTTGTAGCTAGAGGCAGAAAGAAGAGGATGAGTTTTTTGGGTCCATACTCCAAAACATTTCTGGATTTACACATTTCCCCGAAGTTGGTAAGGCTTTCCAAGAGGCTGTTGTTGTCTTTCCATGGGTAGTTTTGTGAGCCTTGTGATAGTCTGACAAGGCCGAACATGAAAACACTCATGAGAACCCGACTAATCTTGTTTGTGGCCTTTGGAAACAGACAAAATAACAAACAAACACATATAGATAGACTGATATACTGACAGACAAACTGAGATAGATAGATAAAATTACAACTATCCCAACAGCTTTCAATGCAAAAATATCAAACAAACACACATATAGATAGACTGATATAGTGATAGACACACAGAGATAGATAGATAGATTAAATCAAAACTATTTCAACAGCTTTCAGTGCAAAAATATCGAGTGTTCCTTAACTAGTTCCAGAAGAAAAGAAGAGAATGTCGGAAATGGAAATTCAAATGTAATGGAAAAGTCTCGCCCACACGGAGGAGGAGGAAAGAAAGAAGGTCAGGTGGATTCTCCTCTCGCTCCCCACCCCCACCTTGTTTCCTGCCAAAAAGTTAGTTCATAGCTTTTTTTCGTGCCCGGTGACTGTGTGTGGCTGCCTTTCTTTTACGTATAATTGTTGTGCAGGAGTTATAACGTTATTTTTTACAGTAAAGGAAGCAGCTCGAAGGAAAAAGAATAATAAAAAAAGCCCGCGAAACACTGCCCCTGTAAAGACTTCAGAAGAGTGGCCAAAAGAGGTCAATTTCGGGAGGAGGTGTCTCAATACTCTCCTCTTAAAAAATTCAAGTCAAGCAGGAGGAAATACAGACGAAGATAAATTGTTCCAGATTTTACCAGTGCGAGGGATGAAGGAATGAAGATGCTGGTTAACTCTTGCATAAGGGATTTGGACAGTATAAGGATGAACTAGAGTAGAAAGTCGAGTGTAGCGGAACCGAAAGAAAAAGACTACTCCAAAAACGTCGAGCTTCTTAGAGACAAACGAAAGGCATATTAACAAAACGTCGTGGGGGAAAGATCAATTCAATAACGTCGAGTTTCTTACCAAGACAGACAATAGATATATTAACGAAACGTCGTAGGAGAACAAATACTTCACTATCGTCAAGCTTCTTAGACAGACAAAAGATATATTAACAGAACGTCTTGAGAGAGCAACTACTTCCATAACGTCGAGACTCTTAACAAACAATAGATATATTAACAAAACGTGGTAGGAGAACAAATACTTCACTAACGTCGAGATTCTTAGACAGACAAAAGATATATTAACAAAACGTCGTGAGAGAACAACAACTTCATTAATATCAGGTTTCTTATGCAGAGAGAGAGAGATGGAATTGGAAATTTTTCTTTGGCAATAAACTGGAAAAAAAAATCCGTTACCCAAACGATGAGATGATGCATAGCCAACCTTAGTACATCGGAGTTAAAGAAAAATTATTGAAATGTTCATAAATCAGAATGTGTTTACCCACTCTACTTATACTCTCCTAATAACATGAATGAGCTACAGTCAGCCATGCAGCAACACACATTCCCCTCGTCACACGCTTGTCATGCATATGGATATTGTTTTCTTTGACCTTGTAATATATGATATACCTTCCCATGGTCTTCCCTCACCTCGAGACACAAACAAAAGAATCGTATCAGGTTGGAATAAAGGCCAAAAACTCAGTATATTCGTCTTGCTTCAAACTATAAATAACGTGGCTGGATCACGTTTTCTTAGGCCTTTCAATATACCTTCCCTTGGTCTTCCCTCACCTCGAGACACAAGCAGAAGAATCATATCAGGTTGGAATAGAGGCCAAAAACTCATTATATTCGCCTTGCTTGAAACTATAAATATCGTGGCTGGAGTTTGCTTTGCAGGCCTTATTTTATACCTTCCTTTGGTGTCCCGGAGCCACACACACACACACACACACACACACACACACACACACACACACACTAACAGCAGCCTCCCAGGAAACATATGGCGGGGCATTAGTGGGTGGCGTTGTTAATCCAGGCTGCAACAAGGATTAATGAGCCTCTAGAGTGAATGCCTGCTCTTCCACCTCAATCCGTTGTGTTGGCGTGAATCGTGTCTTTTATATTTCCTCTCAGCAAGGATAAATGAACCCCTATAGTGAGTGCTTCCTCCTCCCTCTGATTCTCTTTTGTTGTTTAATCCAGGTAACACAGATGAATAATGGAGCCCTTTAGTGTTTCCTCTTCCATCTGAATCAGTTGTGTTCACGTGAATCATGTCTGTTCATTACCTAACTCAGCATGGATAAATGGACCCCTATCGTGAGTGCCTGCGTTTCCATCTGAAGTCACTGTGTTGGCGTGAATCATGTCTTTTATATTACCTAACTCAGCAAGGTAAATGGACCCCTAGAGTGTCTGCTTCCTCCTCCATCTGAGTCTCTTTTGTTTAATCCAGGTTAAAAACATGAATAATGGACCCATTTAGTGTTTCCTCTTCCCTCTGAATCAGTTATGTTCGTGTGAGTCATGTCTGTTCATTACCTAACTCAGCAAGGATCAATGGAGCCCTAAAGTGAATGCCTATTCAGACTTCTTACGTTCTTATTTTCTTATGTAACCCTGTAATGCCTCCTCTACCATATTTCTTTGTTCACCTATATCACGCCTTTATCGTTCCCCAGCTCATATTAACCTTACCATATAAGCAAGTTAGATGTATAGTAATAGAAAGTAGCAGTAAGGTAGCAGCGTAGGTCTTGTATAACTCATAGAGGGATACCAAACACGAGTTAGATGTATAAGTAATAGAAAGTTTAAGTCAGGTAGAAGCGTAGGTCTTGTATAACTCATGAAGGAAACAACAACTCCGAGACATAAATATTCGTTCTTGCTTGATAGAAGTCTTGTAGAGGTCTTGTATATCTCATAGACTTAAATATCTCGGAAACAACTATAATCGACATCAAAGCATAAATGGAAGTCGTGTTTCCTCATACAGTGAAGTATCTCAAAACATTTATATTCATTCCCTTGATAAGCTAAAGTGCGAGCAAAGTATTTATAGAAGTCTTGTGTATCTCGTAAAGTGGAATAATAACACGGAAAACACTAATATTCGTGCTTGTTTGATAAAGAAAAGCGAAACTAAAGCATAAATATGACTCTTGAATGTCTAATAGAGTGGTGGATGAGTGTAACAGGCTTGGCAGTCGTGCTGTGGATGCCAATACAATAGATACATTCAAGAAAAGGTTGGTTAAATTTATGGAAAGTGAGGTTAGGTGCGGTTAGGCTTACAGGAGCTGCCTTATATAGGCCAACCGGCCTCTAGTAGACTCCTTATGTTTTTATGTTCTTATGAAACATTTATATTTCAGTTTCCTCGATAAAGACAAACACAGTGATACCCAAATATAAACAGAAATCTTGTACATCTCAGTGTGAAGCATTTAGTAAACATTATTATTTCTGCTTACTCGATAAATAAAGTGATGCCCAAATACAAACATAAATCTTGTATATCTCGAAGAGTGAAAAATATAGGAAACACTAATATTTCTGCCTCCTCGATGAAAAAAGTGATATCAAACCATAAATAGAAATCTCGTACATCTTAAAGAATGAAGAATTTAGCAAACATTAATATTTATGCTTACTCGATAAAAAAAAAAAAAAATCTACAATTTCAATACATGCGCTAACTGCAATAAATCTTCGTAACCTTGCAACCTTGAACAAACCTCACACACAATATTCAGGACAGCAAAAATTTTCCCCGCCAAAGTACATTAATTAAAGACTTACAACCAGGATTTCGCTACGCCTTCTCTTTTCTTCTGTTCAGCGCGGACTAAATCAGTACCACCGAGTTGCAGCAGGAGCCAGGCGTAGCGAGGGTAAGTTAGTCACACAATGGTATAACTACTTACTGTTTATTTTCACCTCCTTAACAAAACAATAAGAGAAAGACGCAAAAAGAAACACCATCTCTCACCTACACACCAGACAAAGCACATGAGTTGGGGTCCTTCGGAAATAGATTACACACTTTTTCATTCCTCTGTTTACTTTTACCTTCAAGCAAAAAGGAAGAAAAACATTGTCTCACCTGGGCACACCTAACAAAACGTATAAGAGTTGGCTGTTCCGGAGAAGGCACACACTACTTTTCACCACTTTTCATTCCTCTTTCTGTTTATCTCCTCAACAACAACAACAACAACAACAACAACAACAACAAATAAAACTAAAGAAAAAACAATTCCCACTTAACATATTTGATAAAACTGTGTAAATAAAGGGTAAGTAATGACGTCACGAGCTGCCAATACGTGGCCTGGCTGAGCGCGCGCTGTGATTGGTCCTAATTTCCCGTGGAGACGAGGCGTTGCAGACTTGGCGAATATGCTTCCCGGTGGGGCCTGATGGTCTGCCTAGCCCGTTATGGCGCTGGCTAGTGTTTATTGTGGCGCCATCTTGCATTGGCTCATGCTGCCTTCCCGGAGCTCATCTTTAATCCTAGAATCTAAAGTCCGGGTTGATAGGTGGTCTTCTGGACAGCATGTGGGTAGTTTTAAGCCACTCGGCGGCGGCTGAAAAATCCCAGCTTGGTGGCACCGGTCGGGGATTGAACTCGCGTCGTCCCGAACGCGGGGCCGTCACGCTATCCATTCAGCCACCACCTCCCCCATACAATACAATATAGCAAAAAATTCCACATGATATTAAAAAATGAAATCAAAGAGGTTTACTTATAATGAACTGTACTTATTTCCTGAAGTAATGAATTAAAAAAAATATATTATGGCCTGTATTTAAAACAAAAGCACATTGAATTTATACTGTAAAAGCAGTCTTTGAAAAATAATGATACACTTCTTTGAAAGTAGTTCATAAAAAGTCTTTGAAATCAAAATTCAAAATCTTTAAAAAATAAGGTTTTTAATTCTTATGACAATAAATTTGGTTATTTTCAGTCTTGCTACTATTTATTGTAACTCACAGTTTACACTGTTTGCATATAGCTCTCCATGCTTTCCCAGACTTTGAAGGAATTCTGTTAAAATGTTCTCACACTGGATCACTCTTCCTACCAGATACATCAATCCTTCTGGTCAGTAATATATAAATAAATAAATAAAAAATTATTATAAATAAAAAAAATCACCAATCCTGAGCGGCGGGCGGGACGCGAGCCTGCGTCCTCCTGGAGGTCGCGCTCGAGCGCTGACCACTCAGCCACCACCTCCCGTGTCCTTAAACAAGCGAAAGAAAGTTGGTATACACTGTTACAGTCGTCTCCACTTTGCTTGTACTTCAGTTTCCATCGTGATAATTACGATCGCATGAACCTTACTTATTCAGTTATATGGCCTCTGTGTTATTTATCCTTCAAGCGAGCGGATGTCCAGACGTATAATTACACTCGGCGCCTGGCTCTACACCGTACGTCCCACCACCCACGCTGGATATAATTAACTCCTCCTTTACCTCTTCCCTCCTCATCCTTTCTCTTCCCCGTCATTCTCAGCGGCACACACCCTCGTGCTCCCATCCTACCCCTCCTCCTCCAATCTCTCACAAAGGGTGGGCAGGTACCGGTACTAGTACCAGTACTAACGGTACCAGCTAAACAGTACCGGTACCAGATTGCTCAGTAAGGTACCGGATTGCTCAGATTTATTGGCTTTATTGATAATTCTTCATGTCCGATTTTTTGGGGGTTGCTAATAAATATTGTTATTGTTATTAGACTACGATCAGTATATCCTTATTTCCTATACATGCTATTTTTCTCGAAAAATAAATATTCACTTCATTCAGAGAGAGAGAGAGCTCACCCCGCAGTGAGTGGGTATCTCGGAGATATGCGTACTCGCTCATAGTCTAATAACAATAACAATTTTTATTAGCAACCTAAAAATAAAAGAATCGGACATCAAAATTATCAATAAATCAATAAATAAATCAAATAATAAAATAATGGAAACAGGGCTGTGATGGAAACGAAAAGCAGGACAAAATGGTGGGAACTTGGGAGACGGTCAGGGAGGCAGTGATTCAACGTCTCACACAGGGCCCATACCGGGTGATACCGCATGGAGGCAGGAGGCCCCGAGCGTTACTAAGATCAAACGGTACCGGTACTAGCGGCAATGCTCAGTGCCCAGTGATCATGAGGCTTCGCGGCACCAGGTACCGGTACCGGGTGCCAGCTGAATCGATTCTTCTCGGCACCGGTACCGGTACCTGGTGCCAAAATCGATTCAGCCCCGGTACCGGTACCTGGTGCCGAGAAGAATCTATTCGGCCGGCGGTACGGTACCCGGTGCCGCGAAGCCTCATGCACTCGGCACTGACCATTCCCGTTCCACCATTTGGATCTTTATATTTATTGAGTTACTGGATAATTCTTGATGTCGATTCTTTTCTTTAGGTTGCTAATAAATATTGTTATTGTTATTATCCTATGATTAATAACTATACATGCTATTTTTTATCGAAAAATAAATATTCACTTCATTCAGAGAGAGAGTTTTCTATACAGGAAATTTATTTGGGAATTTTATCAGAAGTCATTAAGATAAAAAATACTCCTTCGGGTACCAGTACCGGTACCAGTATTATGATAAATGAGTTTTCGGTACCGGTACTACCGGTACTCAAATTAAAGTACTTGCCCATCCTATCTCTCACACAGACATGCCCTCTCTCGCCTCCCAGTTCCTCACCCTCCTGACACCTCCCTCCCTCGCCCCCTTTCTCCACCTCCCTCAGCCTTCTCCTTCCCGTCATCCTCATGAGCGAGGGACCTACACGAAGTACTATCCACGCCTTGATGATGATGATGATGATGATGATGATGGTGATGCCAGAGAGTCGAGAAAGTTGTGTTACCTTGAATCATTATTAGCAGTCCGGTGCAAAACATAGGACTGTCCCAATGCTCTCTCTCTCTCTCTCTCTCTCTCTCTCTCTCTCTCTCTCTCTCTCTCTCTCTCTCTCTCTCTCTCTCTCTCTCTCTCTCTCTCTCTCTCTCTCTCTCTCTCTCTCTCTCTCTCTCTCTCTCTCTCTCTCTCTCTCTCTCTCTCTCTCTCTCTCTCTCTCTCTCTCTCTCTCTCTCTCTCTCTCTCTCTCTCTCTCTCTCTCTCTCTCTCTCTCTCTCAGCCACCTTCCATCTCTCGACAGCACCAGACAGCCGCCCTCCTCCTCCTCCCCACATTCTTCTCCTTTTCCTCCTCCTCCTCTTCCTCCTAAACACTCGACTGCTGCCAGCCAAATAAGACACTGAGTAGATCTCTAATCACACACACACACACACACACACACACACACACACACACACACACAGGCGCCACAGGAAAAGAAAAACAATGGCCCAGTGCAGAGAGAGAGAGAGAGAGAGAGAGTATCAAAGTCAGTGATTCTTATGAATATCGTCTCGCTTTATATAAACATAAAAACACCTTACAATGCGCGCGCATAGAGAGAGAGAATATATATCAGAGTCAGTGAATTTTATTTTATCAAGTCTGTGTTTTTATCAATAACATCTATCATTTTACACATGGAAGGAAACCCTCGAAAAGATATATAAGATTCATGAGACCCTGAATTCCTTCACTTCGCCTCAACGCTAACATAACAACTCGTCAAATACTAACAAACCAACATTATCACTTTTTTATTCAAGAACCTCAAAACCAACTCTACTAAAAGATATGACTTACATGAACTTATATTACTTCCATTCATTACCTCAGAGCTAACGTAATAACTCCTCAAATACAAAATACAAACAAATAATAAGTTTTCATTCCCCCACCAAAACGTAGGGCACATAAATCATCCCGTAATGGCGTATTATTAACTGCCGCACCATTAAACTCATCACATAATTGCAAGCTTCTCGTACCAATGAAAAAAATCACTCAGGAGCGGATGGAAACAGGTATATTTATTTCTCCTGCTTCCCCGTCGCCGCCTTCGCCACTAGGTCCTCAGTGTGGGAGCCGCGTCGATGCCCGCCAGGAAGGGAGGACTCGGTATAAACATTTCCCGCTGATGGAAACGTGGTGCTCGCCTCGCACGCCAACCCAAACTATATTCCCCTTAATGGTCAGGTTTTCTACTTGGCACCGGCTACGAACATGATTTCCTGTTCAGTATTCTCCAATTCCTAAGCTTTTATTGTGGGTAATACTACTTCGGGGCTAATGGCAACGTTAATCCTGTAGTTGGCTTCCCAAAGGATATAGTACGGACTAAGCTTATTCAATGTCTATCTATCCCATCATTACAGAACCTGACAAACGCCCTAAACCACATCGACGGGCTATTTTCTGAAACATTTCGGCTTCCAAGCTCCCAAGGCTTTCGTAGGATTCCTTGCTATTTCCATGGGTAGTTTTATGACCCTGGTGGTACTCAAACTCTTCTTTTGTACCAGGAACCTAAAAAAAAAACTCATTAGACCCCAACTAATCTTCTTTCCGGCCTTTGAAAATCGTTGATGGGAGAGGTGGAAGCGTCTGAGAACACCAACCAACATCAGCACCAAACATTACACAAGGACTTTTCGCATTTAGTTCTTTAGCTTACAAACCCCATCTGCGTCAAACAGTATAACTTGCTCTTATTAGTCCCGCCTTCCTGCCTCCCTATTATTACCAGGTCCTCGCGTGATAGGTTCTCCTTTTCTTTCCTCCTCGTCCTTCCCTCAGTAACTAATGGACACACAAGGACAAAACTCATTCATCCGTTTACTATTGCCCTTCTCTTAACGCCTTCCTGCCTCCCTACTACTATCATCAGGTCCTCGTTTACTACACAGGTTCTGCATAGCTTTCCTCCTCTTCCTTTCCTGGGTAACTAATTAACACAGGCACAAGACTCATTCATCTTTATAGTGTTGTCCCTCCTCATTGCCTTGCTGCCTCCCTCGCGTGATTGGTTCTGCATTTCTTTACTGTCCTTCCCTCCCTCAGTCCTCAGTATGTAACTAATGGGCAGTCACAAGACTCATTCATCCCTTCCCAGCTGTGCTTCCTTCTAAGCTGACAGCTACGCACGACAACCTGCCACCGCACCTTGCACAATGAAGTATCCACTCAGTCGATGATAAATGAATGCACACACACACACACACACACACACACACACACACACACACACACACACACACACACACACACACACACACACACACACACACACACACACACACTTTGTGGGGTGGTACAGGCTGTCAACCCCGAGTCTAGCATGTGATCAGACCGTGGCTGGATGACTCTCTCTCTCTCTCTCTCTCTCTCTCTCTCTCTCTCTCTCTCTCTCTCTCTCTCTCTCTCTCTCTCTCTCTCTCTCTCTCTCTCTCTCTCTCTCTCTCTCTCTCTCTCTCTCTCTCTCTCTCTCTCTCTCTCTCTCTCTCTCTCTCTCTCTCTCTCTCTCTCTCTCTCTCTCTCTCTCTCTCTCTCTCTCTCTCTCTCTCTCTCTCTCTCTCTCTCTCTCTCTCTCTCTCTCTCTCTCTCTCTCTCTCTCTCCAGTAACCTGACAACACCTGGTCCCACACCTGACGATGGGAGGGCACTAACCCTCACTACCCGACCTCCCACCTCCGATATGACAACTCTCAACAGCATCTCTCCATGGATGGACTAAAGCCACCCCACCCCCACCCAGAGCTCCACCACCACCACCACACCCATGGCCACGCAGAAGAGAGCGTGCTACAACTGTGGAAACAAACCACACAAAACACATGCAGATTTGACCATAAAATACGGTGCACAACATGTTACCAATTAGGCCACAAAAATAGACTATGTAACTTCTACAGAGGATAGGTCATTGGCGAAGAAGACGTTGCCGTTGAACATTATAGTAAAGCTAAGGACGGTCTCTCCATAGAACACATCAATGCCCAGTCTCTTCTATCTAGCTTCGAGGAAATAAAATTACTATTATATGACCGTGATATTGACATTCTCTGTGTTAGTGAGACTTGGCTTCATCAACAAACACCTGACTCACTAATAATAATACCAGGTTACAATTTATTTCGACACGATAAGGGCCGCGGAGGTGGAGTGTGTCTTTATGTTAAGGATAATCTAAGCTCCAAGATCATTACACCAGATGTTGAACCCTGTACTGGAATCGAAAACATATGGATCACAGTTCAAAGCAGAAAACTACCATCAATCATTGTAGGATGCTTATACAGACATCCCAAAGCCCCCGCTACCTCATATGATTATCTAATGGAAGTCTTCAAGCACGTTAACCTAAGAAAGAAACCCATGTATGTGTTCGGCGATCTTAACGATAACCTTCTAGTTAACAACAGCAACCTGCAGAAAATAATTGAAGCTTGCGGTTTATTCCAAGTAATAAGTAAACCAACACGTGTCACCCCCCAGTCTGCCACACTACTTGATGTCTAATCACAAACAAAAAGAAAGTATTGTTACCTCTGATTGACTTACCAGTTCTATCGCAGATCAGGAAATGATTATATCAAAAATCGACATCAACAAACCCAAACGGACAAAATACAGAAAACTTTCAGAAGCATGGCCACATACAATAAAGATAACTTTTGTGAAGCATTGCTAACCAGCTCAGACTGCTTAAATAGTATCACGTTAACTGATGACATTGACGAACAGGTGAATATACTTAACACAATATTCAATTCTTGCCTAGATCAAGTTGCCCCAATGACGACTAAATATATAAATAGACCACCTGCTCCCTGGATTGACAAAAGTAAGAGATAACATGAAGTACAGGGATAGCTTACAAGGCCAGCTAAAATTAGATCGACACAACACACAACTTTACAACAAATATAAAGAAGAAAGAAACGCGTTAAGGATAAGCTCAACAATGCAAAAAAGACATACTATCATAATAAATTCCGCCAAAGTAAAGGCAACTCGTCACAAATGTGGAGTAATATTAGAGGTATAGTGCCTAACAATAAACCTAATAACAACATCATCACTAACGAAGATATTAATGACAAGGCGGAGGATTTTAACAACTACTTTGCTAACGTAGGAAGATAAACTTTTGAGAGGTGCAAAAATGACTCTACTAACAATAATACTAACTCAGACAACGTACAAGTAACTCATGACACTATTGATAACTTAGACACAAATAACTTCTTCAGACCTAAACCAGTTGATGTTGAGACTGTAATTCTAACGATATCCAAACTAAAGGAGACCAAAGTTGTAGGTAGCGATGGCATTTCTTTAAATTTCATAAAAGACAGCCTTTTTGTTACAGCCTTCTACCTAACATGCATATTCAACACCTCAATAGCTACAGGTAAATTTCCCACCCCATGGAAACATGCCATTGTTGTCCCGATTTTTAAAGGAGGGGATAGCAATATCAACTCCAATTACAGACCTATATCTCTCCTCCTGTAATATCAAGGTCTTAGAAAAATTGTAGCTAAGCAACTTTCTGACCACCTAGAAGAATGCTTTACTTTCTAACTCTCAACACGGATTCAGGCCGGAGCTATCTACTGAAACTGCTCTCACAGTAATATCCAATAATGTATATAGTAACCTAGATAACAAGAGAATTACTCTGATAACTTTATGTGACTTATCGAAGGCATTCGACAGTGTTAACCACGACATTTTACTGCAGCGATGCCTTAAACTACGTATAGACCCTTTCTGGATCCAAGACTACCTATCAAACAGAACTCAATCAGTCCGGCTAAACAATCACATATCACCCAAATCCTTAATAACACATGGAGTCCCACAAGGCTCTATCCTTGGCCCTATTCTTTTCACTATTTTTGTTAATGATATCTCAGATCACATCAGCGACTGTATACTGGTTCAGTACGCAGATGACACACAGTTTATCCACAGTGACAACATTAATAACATAGACCAGCTAATAACCAGAGCTAAAGTAACACTGTCGAATGCCAAGACTTACTTCCTAAAAAGTGGCCTTATGTTGAATTCTAACAAAACCCAATTTATATTTATCGGCACACGGCAACTGTTATCGAGCTTACCAGATGATATGACCATCAACTTTGACGGAAGTGATATACCAATAAGCAAACATGTTAAAATATTGGGTGTTTACTTTGACAAGTACATGACGTTCGACACACACATACATCAATTCAACAAAAAAAGTAATAGGGGTTATAATGTTCATAAACAGATTAAGGACATATTTGATAAGGACACCAGAGTGATTGTTATCAAGACACTAGTGTTAAGTCTAATCAATTACGGACTAAAAATATGGGGCAACACCAATGAGACCCTCATGCAGCGAGTGCAAAAACTGCAAAACTTCGCTGCCAAAGTTGCTGCTGGGGGCTACAAAAGACGCGACCGTGCTACTCCTGTGTTACAAGAACTAAAGTGGATAAAGATGAAAGAAAAAGTGAAATTCGATCAGTGCATAATGGTGTATAAAGTGACCCATAAATATTATCCTGAGTGGCTACTAAACTTACCATATGTAACACAAATTAACGAACTTGTAACGAGACAAAACGGAGACCTATTTATCCCAAGAGTGAGAACAGACAATGGTGCGCGGTCACTATTAGTAAGTGGACCAAGAGCATGGAACAAGCTCCCCCCTAATATAAAAGAACTCCCGTCACTCACGAGCTTCAAGAAAGCCCTAACTATTCACGCTCTTCAAGGAGGCTTTTGCTAAAGAACGCGTGAAGGACATAATATACACTTATCTCGTACATATGTATTATATCTAGCAAGTTCCTATATATGATATCCCATGTAAATATTTAGTAATTAAGATAAAAGATTAGTTAAAGAAAGTCTTATATATGATATCTGTACTACATGTAAAGTATTTAGTAAATAAGAGAAAAGCCATTGTACATTGTACTTTAATGGAATAAAGCATTCTGATTCTGATTCTGATTCTGATTCTTAGTGACATCTCTCTCTCTCTCTCTCTCTCTCTCTCTCTCTCTCTCTCTCTCTCTCTCTCTCTCTCTCTCTCTCTCTCTCTCTCTCTCTCTCTCTCTCTCTCTCTCTCTCTCTCTCTCTCTCTCTCTCTCTCTCTCTCTCTCTCTCTCTCTCTCTCTCTCTCTTTTTTTTGTCTAGTCGTCTTTTATTCCGCTCACCTATCTTCTAATTTACTCCTGCTTATGTTCATTCTCTCCCAGTTTTAATTCTACGTTTTCATCTTTTTCCTTTTCATCTTTCAGTTTTTCTATTCATCGTTTTTTCAATTTTTCCTTTTTTCCTTTTCGTCTTTCATTACTTTTTTCTCCTCATTTTTTATTGTTTTTTCTGACGTTCTTCGTTATACATTCTGCTCAAATTTAACGGTTTCCCATTGATTTTCTTTTTTTGATTCTCCGTTTTCCTTCTTCCTTTTCCTCTTCTACTTCCTTCCAGTCCTCACGCTCTTCTTCTTCCACTGAATCCTATTCCTAATTTTGCTTTTTATCTTTTCTCTTTTTTTCTCTTCCCTCTCATTTTTTTCTTAATTATGCTTTTACATCTTTCCTCTCCCACGTCTATCTCAATCTACTCTTTCAATCACTTCCTCTTCCTCTTCTACTTCCTTCTAAGCATACAGGCAAGAGCATTCTAATATCTTTCATTTAAATATAGTTTTAAAACAGTTGGTCGTTCAGACAACTCCTTACATAACGTTTCTTGTTCTGAGGTGCAACACGACCCCACTATCCCTGCCTAAGGTTTTTGTAAGACAATATTTTCTATTTTTTCATTTGAAATATAAGATAAGAAATGTAAGCACACACATGCGTCCAAACACTCCCCACAGATGCGACACTCTTGAACAATTTGTTCCGCAGAAGTGGCACCGTTCCATGGGATGCGTTCCTCTGCATGGTGATTTTAGTCAGCTGGCGAGCCGTTCCTCTCAGTGTGATTGTGGTGCTTCTTGGCACTCCTCAGTCTCTGTTATCACCAGTCAGCGACAGTTAATGTTCAGCGGGTGTTGAGAAATGCACCCGGAATGTACGTCACCTGTACGTCGCTGAACATTTGAGTTTGATCACGACGCTATGTACTCGCCCGGTGCTCACAGAAACTCGCCACCACTCGGCTTGGCGCCTCTCTTGGCGCGACTTCTGCTGCGGGAGTTGGTGCCCCGATGTGTCTGTCCCTCGTAGAAATGCCTTGTTTCGTATCTGGGCGGGACGTGGCTGCTGGCGTTGTGCTGGCGGTGCTGTGAGTGGCGTCTGTTGGTGTAGTTCTGTGCAGCATACCAGCCACTGTTTTGCTGGAAGGAGTCGTTGCTCCGCTGTGCCGGCCTCTCGAGGTGCCGAGGTGCGCCACGCAGCGAGTTAGAGGCGGATCTAACGGGCTGCTGGTGAGGCCTCGAGGTAAAGTTGGGAGGCTGAGTGACTTGGAGCGGCGCGGCGTATCTGAAGGTGTCGTGGGCACGGTACACCTCACGTTCCTTGACAGGGGCGCGGAGGTTACCAAGGTTGAAGGGCACATGTCTTGGACAGGTGGACCGTGGCATCTTTTCTTTCTTCAGGATACCTTTAGGAGACTTCCCTTCAGTAGTGGTATTCATTTGTGCACAGCGAGCTGCTCCAACTGTTTGCTGGTGTCGTGTGTTGTGTTTCTTTACCGCGTCCTTTGCTGACCCTTTCTGTGGCTTTACTGTTCTCTCCTTTCGCCTTTCCAGCTCAGGACGAATGCTGGAGAGACGGAAGCCATACCTGAAGTAGTCGTAGCCACAGTACAGCTCACGATCCTTGACGAAAGTGTTCAGGTTCTGGAAGTTAAAGCGCACACATTTATGAGCGGTGCTGGCCGTCTTTCCTTTCTTGAGGATCCCTGTGAGATGTTGTGGCTCATTGATTTTGTTGGCTGAATCTGTTGCTTCCTCTGTTACTGTTTTTTGAGCCTCTGGCAGTTTGTTTACTGCTTCCTTTGGTGGCTCTTCCTGTGGCTCCACTGCTATCTCCTTTAGGCTTTCCAGCTCAGGACGAATGCTGGAGAGAGGGAAGCCATACTTGCAGTAGTCGTAGGCACAGTACAGCTCACGAATTTTGACGAAAGTGTTCAGGTTTTGGAAGTTGAACCTGATAGTTTTCTTGACCGGGGTTTGAGATGCATCCCGCTGTTTGAAGCTGCTGATAAGGGGCATCTTTTCCGGTGGGCCGGTAACGGCCTTGCTCCTGCTGGAAGGAGCGTCCCCAGCCGTGCCTTGGTGCCCGGAGGGGAGCTCATCGTATACCTCCTTTATTTTCTCTCTCTTGACCATGTGTAGAGTAATTACGAGAGTGTGAACCCTCTTGCCATGGCTCTCCAATTGCGTGCAGTCTTTTTGTGCGACTGTTGTATCATCCACTGGCTTGTGGACCTTCTCTCTCTTCACCAAGTGGATTATGATGATGAGAGTTTGACGCCTCTTGCCAGTGGCCTCCTTTTCGCCCTTCCCCACCACCCCATCAGCATCCAGCAGGGTGTCGGAGGGGATCTCCTCCTCCACCACTGAGAGAGGCTGAGCAGCCTTCTTCAGGCAGACCAGGGCCTGTTGCCCTGCATCGGCCTGGGCACCCGCGTTTTCGGTTTCCTCGACGATGTCGTCAGGTTCCTCGGAGGGGCTGCGGCGCTTCCGCCTGGCGAAGAGCCCGCCGAAGCACCCGCAGCACCAAGACTTCTTCACTTGTTTGTGCTGAGTCATTTTAATGTAAATGAACAATCTTTAGCAGGAACGTGCAGGTCATCAACTCTGCCTCTTCTGGGATGGCTTCTCCTCGTCGTGTGCCGCCTTGGCTAAACCGACCACTGGCGGGGACGCTCAAAGAAAAGGCTGAAAGTGTAACGCTGGGGCGATGGGACGTAATGCAGGTGACGAAATGTTGCTGGGAGTAGTGCGCCATCCACGCCCACGCCCTCATGCTCCTCCTGACACCCACACCAACCCACAGCCACTCCCTCATCCCTGGCCGAATGATTGCTACCAGTATTACGCCCATGCCAACCCCGCACCCACGCCCTCATGCCACCCACACCAACCACAACCCACTCCCTCATCCAGGGCGAATGATTGCTACCAGTATTACGCCCATGCAACCCACCCACGCCCTCATGCCACCCACCAGCCCACACAACCACTCCCTCATCCCTTGCCGAATGATTGCTACGAGTATTACGCCCATGCCAACCCCGCACCCACGCCCTCATGCCACCCACACCAACCCACGACCCTCCCTCATCCCTGGCCGAATGATTGCAACAAGTATTACGCCCATGCCAATCCACACCCACGCCCTCATGCTCCTCACCACCCACACCAACCCACACAACCCACTCCCTCATCCCAGGCCGAATGATTGCAACCAGTATTACGCCCATGCCAACCCCGCACCCACGCCCTCATGCCACAAACACCAACCCACACAACCTCCCTCATCCCTGGCCGAATGATTGCAGCAAGTATTACGCCCATGCCAAGCCCCGCACCCTCGCCCTCATGCTCCTAGCTCCTTCTACTCACACCAACCCTCATAATTCATCCCTCACCTTCACCTAAACCTGCCATGGCGCCAACACACATCTCGTCACCGAGAAGCCGCGCCGTGAGCCTGGACTGGCCGCATCGTGCCCACCTTACCCAATGAACCACTCGGCCGAAAATTCTTCCCACAAGCCCAGCAAGAACTTCGTATTATTAATCTTACAAGAATAATAACATGTCACACAAATATATTTCCCTTATATTGATTATTGGCAATGAAGGGAGGCGTACAAAATATTTACAGTTACAAATATTTAGCTGCTGCAACAATACGATTTCTCGGGTAGTTTTTTCTTCTGAATTTTCTCAGATGACGCGTTCAGCGGCGTGAGGCTTTGTTAACTACTGGATCGTCTCGCCTTGCCCTCCAGGAGCCTTGGTGATGGATTTGTCTCTTGTTAGCATTGAACTTCACACACACACACACACACACACACACACACACACACACACACACACTTAACACCACCTCTTACTGCCACCTGCTGACTCTCTCTCTCTCTCTCTCTCTCTCTCTCTCTCTCTCTCTCTCTCTCTCTCTCTCTCTCTCTCTCTCTCTCTCTCTCTCTCTCTCTCTCTCTCTCTCTCTCTCTCTCTCTCTCTCTCTCTCTCTCTCTCTCTCTCTCTCTCTCTCTCTCTCTCTCTCTTCTTTTTTTGTCTAGTCTTCTTTTATTCCGCTCACCCATCTTCTAATTTACTCCTGCTTATGATCATTCTCTCCCAGTTTTAATTCTACGTTTTCATCTTTTTTTTTTCCTTTTTCATCTTCCACTCTTTTCTATTCATCGTTTTTTTCAATTTTTTCCCTTTTTTCCTCTTTCCTTTTTTATTATGTTTTTTCTTCATTTTTATTTATTTATTTTTTCTGACTGTCTTTGCAATACATTCTGCTCAAATTAAACTGTTTCCCATTGATTTTCCTTTTTTGATTCTCCTATTTCCTTCTTCCTTTTCCTCTTCCTATTCCTTCCAGTTCTCACGCTCTTCTTTTTCTTTATCCTATTCCTAATTTTGCTTTTAATCATGTTGTTTTTATTTTCCTTTTCATTTCTTTTTTTTTTTTTTCCTTTAACACTTTTTCTCTCCCACGTCAACCTTCTCAATCTCAGTTCAATCACTTCCTCTTCCTCTTCTACTTCCTTCTACTCCTGACTCGCCTCTTCTTCTTCCTCATTATCCTACTCCAACTTTGCTTTTTATCTCATATCTTTTTTTCCTTCCATCTCAATCTCCTCTTTCTCCTCATCTTTCAATCACTTCCTCTTTCTCGTCTACTTCCAGACCTCACGCTCTTCCTTCTCATTATCGTACTCCAAATTTTGCTTTGAATCTTTTTTCTCATCCCTTTAATTTTTTTTTATGTTGCGTTTACACATTTCTTTCTCGCACGTCAATCTTCTCAATCTCCTCTTTCTCCTCCTCTTTCAATCACTTCCTCTTCCTCTTCCTCTTCCTCTTCTACTTCCTTCCAGTCGTCACGCTCTTCTGCTTCCCATTATCTTACTCCAAATTTTGCTTCTAATCTTTTTTTTTTTCCTGCCTACCCTCTCATTCTTAATTTGGCTCATATCTTTTCTCCCGCGCGGCCGTTCTCCAAGCCCTCTTTTACTTCCTCATTATCTCAATCTAAATTTTGTCATCCATTTTGTTTTCTTTCCTTTCATCTCTTCCTATTACTCCTCCTCCCCATCCGTGTTTTTACTTATCCTTCCTTTTATTTCGTTTTTTCAGCCTTATTCGTATATTTTTTTATCCTTCTTCTTTTCTGTTTGTACCGTCTGTTTTGTCTTTTTTGTCTTTCCATTGTATTGTTCTTGCCTTTCATCTTCCTCCTTCCTGTCATTTCACTTTTGTATATTATTTTTTTTACTTCTACTTCCTCGTTTTGCTTTCCTGCGTTTCGTACATTCTCATAATATTAATCTTCCCAATTTCTACACATTTAAATACTCTCTTTTGTTTCTCTTCTTTCCCATTCGTGTTTATTTTTTCCTCCTTTTTATTGTTTTCTTCCAACTTTTTATATTTCTTTTCATATCCTCTTACTTTTTCATATATTCTAAGTCTTATTTCGCCTCTTATCCCTTCTCCCTACTCTGCCTTGCTTTAGTTCTTCCATCGCCTTCCTCGTAACTTCCTTTTTGTATCCTCTACGTTATTTTAGTTATAATTCCTTGACATTTTTTCTTACATTTCCTTCTTCCGTTTTCTTGTTCATCTTTTTGTTTCCTTTTTGCAAGTCTTGTTTACTTCATCTAATATTTTTCCTTTCTTTTTTTCTTCGTCCTTCTTCTTTTGCTTCTTTTCTTCCTGTTACTCCTTCAAAACTCTCACTTACTCATACTTATTATTTCCATACTCCTTCTCCTCCTTTTCCTGCCCACAAACTTTTCCTTCGATTTTGCATTCCACTTTCATCATTTCCTCCTATTCTCTTCCTTTTCTTCTGCAGTGGTGATGCCGGGAAGAAGGGGGAGGGGCAGATATAGTAGTCCTGGTGGTTGAAGTGCCTGCCATGCTGGTGTTAATGGTCGTTATTCAAGTGGTGGGTGCTTCCTTTTGTATCCTACGTTCTTTGAGTTCTTTAATTCCTTGACATTTTCTTCCTTCCTTCTCCCGTTTTTCTTGTTCATCTTCTTGTTTCGTGTTTGCATATTTTGTTTTCACCTCATCTAATATTTTTTTCCTTTACTTTTCTTCTCCGTTCCTCTACTTTTCCTTCTTTTCTTAATCTTATTCCTTCAAAACTCTCACTTACTCATACTTATTATATCCATATTTCTCCTTCTCTTATTTTTTTCTACTAAAAAATTTTCCATCTATATTTTTTTTACCCTTTTATCATATTCCTCCTATTCTCTTCCTCTTTTGCAGTAGTGGTGGTGATGGACTGGTGGGGGCGGCTGTAGTAGTTCTGGCGGTTGAAAGTGCCTGCCATGATGGTATTAATGGTAGTTATCCAAGTGGTGTGATTAGTGTGGTGGTCGCGGGGGGGTTCTTTATAATGTTGTTGGTTGGTATGCCTATTTTGATTTTGAATCTGCGGGTTTGATGTCCCATGTTTCACTGTCTATTCTTCCAGTGTGTGTGTGTGTGTGTGTGTGTGTGTGTGTGTGTGTGTGTGTGTGATCGTGTATTCCCGTTCTGTGTCACATTTTTGCACAGCTCTCCTCTCCCGCCCGCCCTTCTCGTGGCCTGACAGCCAATCAGCAGAGCCGCGTGTGGGATTTGGATGGGGCAGTGTCACGAGTTGCGTCCCGCAAGGTCGGTGCTGGGTCTCACTTTTATATTATTTTCATCAATGACTTGGACACAGGAATTAGTAGTGATATCCAGTAAGTTCGCAGATGATACCAAGATCGTTGGTAATCCAATCAGACAGGGCCATCGTTCTCCAGATGAGGCGGCAGACTATATGATTGGGCGAGGAAGTGGCAGATGAATTCAATGTCGGGAAGTGTAGCATTTTTAGGTGTAGGTGAAACCATCACTCCTTTGTTTACTCCTTAAATAGCCTCTCTAAACAGGTCGGGCGTGAGAGGGCTTAAGCTACGGTCATACGCACTGTGTTAACGCAAGCCCGGCACTGACTCGCTGAAGCGCCCAACGGCGATACACGCGCGGCAGTCTGGTCACCGGCCACCAAAAGTCCGCCCTAGCCCAGCTGGCCCCAGCGGATCATATCTATAACAACACTAACAGCACTATGGAGGGAAAGCACTTCTTGGATTAACTCTGTCACAATTACTCTTGCCAGCTTGTTTTGTAGCCAGTGAGACTTAAAGAAGAAAAAAGAAAAATTAAACGAAAATTAGATAAGACCATGGCTGGCAAGTGTGTTCGCTCTTGCTCTTGCTCTTACTGCTAGCCTGGGTGACCCGTTGAAAGTCTGGTCAAATAAGAAAATGAATATTATATTTCCATCGAAAAAAAAAATACATTTGGAGAATTGCAACATATTGTCGTCTAGCTTTTTTATATTGCCGCATTTAAAGTCCTCCCAAAAAAAATAGAATGTTTTTTTTTGATTGCATGTATGCTGAATAAACAGTAGTTTCTTATTCCCCCTTCATTCATTTCCTTGCATCCAGCAGTACAGCCAGTGAAAACGAGGTCATCGATAGCTCAAAAGCGACCGATATCATTAACTCGTGCAGCTATAAATGGCGGCCTGGCCGATCGAGCCATGCCGCGCTGGATCCGTTGATATCAGTAGCTAATTAGGCCGCACCTTTAGGAGTCCTGATGACGATGACCTCCGTCCTAGGGGCTCAATGCATTCAGGCTTCAAAAATCAGACATCAGAGTGCGGTTTCATCTCGGGTATCAACGAGGCAATGGGGAGCGCAAGTCGTCTCATTTCGCCAACATTAGATAGACCTCATCTCGATTAGCCGGTTCGGATTCTGGTCCCCTACTGTAGAATGGATATCAGATATTAGAATCTGCTTCTGAGGAGGATGACAAAAGATGATTCAGGGGTGAGAAACTTGCCTTATGAAGACAGGCACAAACATTTAAATCTACACTTTCTAGAAAGGCGAAGAAGGTTGCCGACTTGATCGAAGTCTAAATGGATGAGGAGGGCTTTAATAGAGGATGTCAATAAAGATTTGATAGTAAAGAGCCGGGTAGGACTTGGCCGCGCAATGGTTTTAAGTTAAGACAAATTCAAGATTCAACAAAGACATAGAGGCAGGTGGTTCACCAATGAAGTGGTGAACCGAATGGAACAGAGCAGGAATATATTGACAGAATTTTACGCAATACCATAAATACATTCAAGAGAGGTTAGATAAAATAGGCCGATGGTGAGTAAAGGTGGGGAGTTGAGTGTGGGGAGCTGTATGAAGCCAACCATCTTGAAGACTCCTTACGTTCTTATGTTCTTGCTTGTTCTTATGTTCCCATTTCCCGCTTAAAATTCGTCAGGATTTCATCTTGTCTTTTCAACAAAAGGTCGAGGAAATACGCCAATTAATATTACTATGTGGACGTATTTTTTATTATTCTTTCATTTGATTTTGTTCGACTTTGATTAAAATCAGTCGGTGAAGAAATAGAACAGCCAGACGGGTGTGTTGACATCATCCTTGATGAGAGAGAGAAGTTTTGTGGGAGCTGACGCAAATTAAATGGAAACAATTTTGTTGTAAAATTTCAATATTTCGATTTATTGATAGGTTATTGGCAGGTCGGAGAACAGATTTGGCACGATTCTTAACAAAATGCGAGACATTTTAAGTTCACAAAATAACGCTGTCAGGCTGCCTCAATCGTTGATAACGCCGAACAATGACTGAACCAGGAGTTTACCGTGATAATGAATAAACACTTGATCATGTGGCTCCCGTCGATCTCCTCCGTCGCTCTGGCGCGTCTCCAGACCTGGAAGCTATAATCATTCCGCAGAATGAGGGGAACAAAAATGCGACTCGGTCATCCGCTGGGCTGGAAGCGTAATGAAACGTTCTAATACCTTTTTCATTTAAATATAGTTTAAAGAAGCGTTGGTCGTTCAGACAGCTCCCTTACATAACGTTGTTTCTGAGGTGCCAACACGGCCCACTATCCCTACCTACAAGGTTTTTGTGAATAATATTTTCTATTTTTCATTTTGAAATATAAGATAAAAATGCTTACACATGCGTCCAAAACACTCCCCACAGATGCGACACTCTTGAACAGTTTGTTCCGCAGAGTGGCACGTTCCATGGGATGCGTTCCCTCTGCATGGTGATTTTTAGTCCCAGCTGGCAGACCCGTTCCTCAATTATTGATTGGCAAATTCTTCTTGGCACTCCTCAGTCTCTGTTATCGCCCAGTCAGCGACGGTTGCTATTTCAGCGGGTGTTGAAGTCACCCGGAATGTACGTCACCTGTACGTCGCTGAACATTTGGGATTTAGTCACGACGCTGTATGCTCGCCCGTTGCTCTGAAACTCGCCACCCTCGACTGCCTCCTCTTGGCGACCTCTGCTGCTGCGGAGTTGGTGCCCGATCGTATCTGTCCCTCCGTAAAATACCTTGTTTCGTATCTGGGGCGGCTGCTGGCGTTGTGCTGGCGGTGCTGTGGTAGCGTACTGGTGTGGTTATTGTACAGCATACCAGCCACTGTTTGCGGAAGAGTCACGTTGCTCCGCTGTGCCAGCCCTCTCCAGTGCCAGTGCCACGCAGCAGGTTAGAGCCGGATCTAACGGAGGCTTACTGGTGAAGCCTCGAGGTAAAGTTGGGCCACAGTGACTTGGAGCAACGGCGCTCTGAAGGTGTCTAAATGGCCACGGTACACACTCACGTTCCTTAACGGGGCATAGCAGGTTACTACGAGGTTGAGGCACGTGTCTTGGACAGGTGTGGACCGTATCTTTTCTTTCTTCAAGGATACACTTGAGACTTTTCCCTTCAGTAGTGGTATATTCATTTGTGCACAACAGTACTCCAGCTGTTTGCTGGTGTCGTGTGTTGTGTTCTTTACCCGCGTCATTTGCTATTGCTACTGGAAGCTGCTGTTCTCCTCTTTTCGCCTTTTCCAGCTCAGGACGGAATGCTGGAGAGAGCCATACCTGAAGTAGTCGTAGCCACAGTACGGTTACGATCCTTGACGAGAAGTGTTCCCAGGTTCTGGAGTTAAAAGCGCATTTTATGAGCGGTGCTGGCCAATCTTTCCTTTCTGAGGATCCCTGTGAGAAGGTGTTAGCTGGCTCGTATTGTTGGCTGAATCTGTTGCTTCCTCTGTTACTGTTTCCTTAGCCTCTGGCAGTTGTTTTACTACTTCCTTTGCTGGCTCTTCATAACTAAACCACTGCTCTCTCCTTCGACTTTTCCATCAGGACGAATGCTGGAGAGAAGCCATAACTTGATATTCAATAGGCTGTTGGCGCTCACAATTTGACAAGGTGTTCGGGTTTGGAGATTGAACGGTGTTTCTTGACCAGTGTTTGAGATGCGTCCCTTTGTTTGAAGCTGCTGATAAGGGGCATCTTTTCAGTGGGCCAATGGCAACCTTGTGCTCCCTGCTGGAAGAGCGTCTAGCCGTGTATGTGGTTTTGGAGAACTCATCGTATACCTCCTTTATTTTCTCTCTCTTGACCATGTGCGGAAGTAATTACGAGTTTGAACCCTCTTGCCCATGGCTCTCCAATTTAACGTGCAGAATCTTTTTGTTGCAGCTGTTGTTATCATCCACTTGTGTGGACCCTTCTCTCTCTTCACCAGAATGGATTGTGTGGTGAGTCGTACCTCCCTGCCAGTGGCCTCCTTGCTCGCCTTCCCCACCCATCGGCATCCAGCGGTGCTCCCGGAGAATCTTTCCTCCTCCCTCAGGGAAGGCTGAGCCTCTTCAGGCAGACCAGGGCCTGTTGCCTGCATCGGCCTGGGCACCCCACGTTTTCGGTTTCTCGACGATGTCGTCAGGTTCCTCGGAGGGGCTGCAGCGCTGCCGCCTGAAACTCAATGGCTACGCGCAAGACTTCTTCCTTGTTTTTGCTGGTCATTTTAATGTAAATGAACAATCTTCTTGTGGAACATTGCGGGTCATCAACGTTGTCCTCTTCTGGGATGGCTTCTCCTCGTCGATGTTCGCCTTGGCTACCGACCACTGGCGGGGACGCTCAAAGAAAAGAGCTGAAGAGTGTAACGCTGGGGCGATGGGACATCCAATGCGGTGACGAAATGTTGCTCAGAAATGGTCGCGCCATCACGCCCGCCCTCGTACTCCTCCGCCGCCGCCCACCTTCCAACCCACTCCCTCATCCCTGGCCAGATAATTGCTGCACCAAGTATTACACCATTCAACCCCACCCCGCCCTCATGCCACCCACCCAACCCACAACCACTCCTCATCCTGGCCGAATAGTTGCTACCAGCCTGCGCCATGCCAACCCCACCACGCCTCCTTACGCACCAACACTATTGCACAACCTCCTCATCCCCTGGCCGAATGATTGCAACAAGTATTCGCCATGCAACCCCACCACCCACGCCCTCATGCTCCCTAATCCTTCTCTCCACCAACCTCATAATTCATCCCTCACCTTCACCTAAACCTGCACGCCGTAACATCTCGTGCACAAAGCCGCCGTGAAACTGGGACTTCAGCGCATCGTGCCCACCTTACCCAATAGACCACTCGGCCGAGAATTCTTACAAACCCAGCGAACTTGTATTATTAATCTTACAAGAGAATAATAACATGTCACCTAATGCTGTTTCCCTTATATTGATTAGCGGCAATAGAGAGGCGTACAAATGTTACAGTTACAAATGTTGCTTTGATGCAACAATACGATTTCTCAGGTAGTTTTTTTCTCCTGAGATACCACGAATCGGCGTTCAAGCAACTGAAAACTAGTAACTACTGGATCGTCTCGCCTCGAACGCGGTGATGCTGGTTTGTCTCTTGTTAACATTGAACTCTGACTGCACACACACACACACACACACACACACACACACACACACACACACACACACACACACACACACACCCACCTGACTCTCTCTCTCTCTCTCTCTCTCTCTCTCTCTCTCTCTCTCTCTCTCTCTCTCTCTCTCTCTCTCTCTCTCTCTCTCCTCTCTCTCCTCTCTCTCATCTCTCTCCTCTCTCTCTCTCTCTCTCTCTCTCTCTCTCTCTATCTCTCTCTCTCTCTCTCTCTCTCTCTTTATGTCAAGCTATTGCCTTACTGACAAAACACCAGAAACAGCAGTAACGTTGAACATTTGTTGCGTGCGAGTAAACATTGCAAAGTCCAATTTAAATAATATATCTGTCACCTACGAATTACCCAGGCAATCACTCGAATGCGGCGACCTTGAAATGTACAGCGTCTTAAAGGCGATCCTTAATATGTGACTCTGATGTTAGGGCACAACCTCCCCCATATCGACTGGGCACTGTCAGGTACGAAAGGTAAGTCATGGGCAATCAATTTCTAGAAAGGTATCTAAACGGAAATGGTTTCTGAGCCAACTCGACAAAATAATATATACGACCTTATAGCGGCCAAGAAAATAACCTAATCAGTAGTGTCACGGTAGGAGAACTCCACCTCGGTTCTTTTGATCTCATAAATTAGTACGCGTCGACATTAAGCTCAATCATCAGTGACTGAAATAAAGTAAAGGTGCCCAATTTCAAAAGAGAGCTAACTTCGTAGAAATCCGACAAAACTAACGATACAACTATCAGATGACGGCGGCAACGTAGAGGAAGCCACAATAAGCCTTAAAATCACTTACTCACTCAGCCAGGAAATTTCGTCCTTGTGCGAGAAGCCAATTAGCATTAATAAAAGCCCACCGTGGACTGTGGCAAGGAATTGAAACAATCTGATCAATGAGATAAGAATTGTATTGCAGAGTGAAAAGAACAAAGCACGCCAAAGAACATTAGACTTTATAATGATTGCCCAGGCGACGGTAAAAAGACTAGTGGGTCAGGCAAGCGTGAATATAGAAAATATTGCAGCCAACTGTAAAAATAACCCGGAAATCTTTCTTCAGTTACAAAGCAACAGAAAGAGCAGTCAAAAAGTGGTATTGGACCTTTAGTAACAAACAGCGACGGTGCTATAGTGACTGACGTAACACATTTGCAAACCTATTAAACAATTATTTTTCCATTTAATGCAGTCTTCATCTCTTTACCACCAACACCAGTATTACCTTGTAAATCTCGAGCATGCATTGCCCTAATTTTGAAATAACAGCCGATGAAGTCCTTAGCTCTCCATTCATAAAACAAATAAAAGTCCTGGACCTGACAAAGTATATCCAACTCTGCTGAAAGAAACGAAAGAGCAAAATGCTCTCCTCCCTCTAACCGTATTCAATATGTCCTTGCGACAGGCATCGTCCTTCAGATTGGAAAAAGGCAACGTGACACCGATTTTCCAAGAAAGAACAAAAAAGCTGGTGGTACAAGGCCAGTAGTCTAACTTCGGTTTAGGTAAGCTGCCGAGGGCACCAATTAGAGACAAAATTGAGTTACCTTGAAAGCCTCACATTGATTGGGGACTCACAACATGACACCGAAACAAAAGATCCTGTCTGTCAAACCTATTAACCTTTTATAACGTCCTCTTCACTGTTTATGACGTAACCAAATCACTGGACGTAGTCTATCTTGATTTCAGAAAGCGTTTGATAAAGTCCCGCATCATAAATTACTTTACAAATTAAAGCAAATAGGTATTGACGGTCAAGTAAACCAATGGATCGCGAATTGGTTGAGCAACAGACAACAAAAGAGTAGTGATTGACGGTAGTATTAGTAGTAGCAGTAGTAGTAGTAGCGCCGGCAGGCTTTTTCAAGGGTCTCTTGAACAGCCCCAGCCCGTTCGTGGCGCAAGCGAATTTTATATATTGGCTGCCGTGATGTGTGACTCTTGCCAGGCCCATGCTGCCCCGGTGCTCCTTCTGACCGAAGTCGCTGAAGTTAGTGTTGGCTGAAGACCAAGGCAGCATATGGGTAATCCTCAGACACTCGGGAGGGCTTTCAAACTCAGCGTGGTTCAGTTAGACTCGAGGTCCACAGGTCTACCACGCTGTAGTAAAGTAAACAAAACAATAGATCATTTAAGTGGCTTAAGGCCTCTCTGAATTCTAAGATGGTAGTGAATGTAACACCTGAAGGACAATACAAGCATTAGCTACCTGAGTAGACAGGAATAAGGAGCATGGTAGACTCACCACTATGACTCACCGAATCAACTCAGGAAGGAACAGGGCCAAAGTGATGCCTCCTCCGCTAAAGATCGTGGGAGGAGGAGGAGGAGGAGGAGGAGGAAGAAGCGTTCTGTTGTCTCGTATGGAATGAGCGAAGGCTTAGTCACGTAGGAGGCGTTGAAGGGAGGTCTTGAGGGCTTAACGAAGGAGGAGGAGGAGGAGAGGAGGAGGAGGAGGAGGAGGAGGAGGAGGAGGAGATAAGCTACCGTTTGAGTGCTCAGTAATGGGTCCCTCCTCCTCTTCAATGAGTGTGAGTGAGTAAGAGTGAGTAAGAGAGAGATGGGCGTTGCCAGATTCTGTTCCGTTTAAAGGTCAAAGAATTAAAAACAAAAATGTGTAGTCTGGTTTAAATTAGTGTGTTAGGACACGTGCTCTAAATGGCAGGGTTTAAATGTTTTTTTCTTCCACGCCTTCCTTCACTCATCGCCACTTCTTACTCTCTTTCTTCCTTTCCTCCACTTCTTTTTCCTCCACCTCCCTTCCCTCGTCTCCACTTCTTCTCCCTCTCTCTCTCTTCTCCTTCTCTTTTCCTCTTTTTTCTTCCTTTCTTCACTTCTTTTTTCCTCCACCTCCTTCCCTCTCTCCCCTCCTTCTCCTCCTTTCTCTTCTCTCTCTTCTATTTCTCTCTTATTTCTTCTTTCCTCCACTTCTCTTTTTTCTTCCACGCCTCCTTCCCTCGTCTCCCTTCTTCTTCCTCTCTTCTCTTCTCTCTTCTTTTCCTTTCCTCCACTTCTCTTTTCCTCTTTCTTCCTCTTTTCTTCTTCCTTTCTTTCTCCTTCTCCTTCCTTCCTCTTTTCCTCTCCTTTCTTCTTCTTCTCTCTTTCTTTCCTTCTTTTTCCTCTTATTCTCCTTTCCTCCTTCTTCTTTTTTCTTCTTTCTTACTCTTCCCTTTGTGAGAGAGAGAGAGAGAGAGAGAGAGAGAGAGAGAGAGAGAGAGAGAGAGAGAGAGAGAGAGAGAGAGAGAGAGAGAGAGAGAGAGAGAGAGAGAGATTTATCATTTATTTTTTACTTTTTACTTCCAATTTCTGTCTGTTTCTTCTTGTCTTCATTTATTGTTTTTTTTCTAGTTTTTCTTCAGTTTTCTTTTCCATTCCTCCTCCTCCTTTCTTTCCCTCTTCTTCTTTCTCTTCTGCCTCTCTTCACTCATCGTTCCTTCCTTCCTTCCTTCCTTCCTTCCTTCCTTTCTTCCTTTCTTTCAAATTTTCCTTCCTTTCTTCCTTCCTTCCTTCCTTCCTTCCTTCCTTCTTTCCTTCCATCCTTTCTTCCCTTTCCTTTTCTTGCCTCTTTCTGGTTTCTTTTCTTTCCTGTTTGTTCTTTTCTCCTTATTCAGTTCGGTGCTCTTCTAAGCCTCCTCAGCCCTGGTAATATAGGAAGGTGTTTAATAGATGATACACAGGTAATGGGAAGTCAGGTATATGTCCAATTAAAGCGTGTAGAGAGTGTGAGCTGAGGCTATAAGTGCGCCTGGCCCCGGTGCACATCTCCGTCTCCTCAGCCCTTGGTAAAAGAGAAAGTGTTTAAATGATGATCCACAGGTAATGGGAACTCAGGTACATGTCCAATTAAGGTGTTAAGAGGTGTGGACCTACTCTACAGATGCGCGTGGCCTCAGTGCTCATCTCCGTCACGACAGCCCGTGGTAATATAGGAAGGTGTTAACAGATGATTCACAGGTAATGGGAACTCAAGTAGATGTCAATTAAGGTGTTAAGAGGGTGTGGGCAGAGGCTATAAGTGCGCCTGGCCGCGGTGATCATCTCCGCCTCCTCAGCCCTTGGTAACAGAGGAAAGTGTTTAATAGATGATCCACAGGTAATGGCAACTCAGGTGGATGTCTAATTAAGGTGTCTAGAGGGTGTGGACCTCCTCTATAGATGCATCATTGCTCATCTCCGTCACGTCAGCCCTTGGTAATATAGGAAAACAGATGACCACAGGTAATGAGAACTCAGGTAGATGTGTAGATAGTAATGTAAAGAGGGTGCAGCTGAGAGGGTGTGGGCTGAGGCTAGTGCGCGTTGCCTCAGTGCTCATTTCCGTCTCCTCAGTCCTTGGGAAGAAATATAGGAAGGTGTTAAATAGATGATCCTCAGGTAATAGAACTCAGGTGGAAGTGTCAGGTAGATGTGTAATTAGGTGTAAAGAGGGTGTGTGGGCTGAGGAGCTGTAAGTGCGCGTGGCCCTGTGCTCAACGTGGCCCTGCAGTGCTCCAACAGGTGTTCCGTAAATAGGTAATAGAAAGGTGTTCCAATAAGTATGAAACTCAGGTGGATGCAGCTTTCTTGCCCTGGACAAAGTTCATATACTTTATATAAATGAAAAATGATTGCTCAGGAACCATCACTCACCATACCTACCACCCTCACTGTCACTCCTCCTCCTCCTCCCCTCCTCTAACCTCCCCTCCCACCTCCTCTCCTCCTCCTCCCTCCTCACCATTACTATCAGGCCTAGAAGGTATGGTGTGAGAGAAAAGGGTGCATAAGGAAGGAAGGGAAGGAGAAAGAGAACTGAAGGGAGGGAAGGAAGAAAAGGAAAGGGAGGTATTTAAGTAGGTAAGAAGGAAGGAAGGTGAAGGATGGGGAGGGAAGGGGAGGGAGGGGAGGAGGTAGGTTGATTGGAAGGGTTTCTTGGAGAAGGGAAGGGAAAGGAAAGGGAGGAGAGGAAGAGAAAAGGAGGTATTTATGTGAAGAGAGGGAAGGAGGAAAAAAGGAAGGAA